>NW_006286587.1:4129532-4139607 GCF_000327345.1 Myotis davidii | reverse complement strand
GCCCTTCCCCCTTTCCTTTTTTTCCTCTCCTCCTCCTCACCCCATCTCTCTCTCTCTTTTTAAGAAGAGGAAGAAGAAAAAGGTAAAGATACAAATTATGAACAACAAATATGCATCTATCAACAAGTGAATCTAAGAATCAAGTTAAGAAATCTGATGATCAGAATGTACTGGTGATTATAATAGAATCAGGGACATAGAAAGGGAATGGACTGACTGTTCTTGTGGGGGAAAGGGGTGTGGGAGATGCGGGAAGAGACTGGACAAAAATCGTGAATCTATGGATGAGGACAGTGGGAGGGGTAAGGGCAGAGGGTGGGGTGGGAACTGGGAGGAGGGGAGTTATGAGGGGAAAAAAGAGGAACAAATGTAATAATCTGAACAATAAAGATTTAATTTAAAAAAAAAGAATGTATAGTTCTCTAAACCTAACAACCACCAATAATGCCTATCCCAGCATGTTGCTGGAAGCATGGAACAACCTGATTGCCTCAGAAAGTTTCTTACAGAGAAGATGGGGAAGACCAGTCCCTTACTCTCATGCCTGCCTGTCCAAGTCTGAGACCTGAAGACTGCAACCTGCTTTACTGGGCCCTGGGTCTCAAGACAAGAGGAATTCACGGTCCTCATGGTATACCAAGAGTCCTTTCTCCCACCAGTGGGCGCAACTTGGAATTTGTCTCTGGTGTAACTTTTATCTGGACTCACATTATGTGGCATCTCTGCCCTAGTTTTGGATTCCGCTCTGGAACTTAATGAGGGCACTGATGATCCCATCTCGCTCCCTTCAGCCCCATTTCTTTGGAGGTAGGACCCCGGTCCCTGCACTAGCTGAGGTCTTCTTTTAGATTGAAACTTCTTTCGTGATGGATTTCTTAGACAGTTAGTCGAATTCCTCTTTCAGCCTGAATGGATTCCTTTGGAGCACTTCCTCAGCACAGCACCATCACCTGCTACATGATCAATTACGAAAGCTTGTACATAGCTCCCACATCTGCACTGACTTCTCCAGTCCACTCTTCACACCACAGCCAGAAGGATCTTAGCCACACATCTGCCTAAAAGTCCCCAGAGAGTTCGTCATTTCTCCAGAAGAATTCCAGCACTTTAACTTCCTGTCTTGCCTCAGCCCAATCTCTACACTGAACTCCTACTGGGCTACTTGGAAACCCTTGATACAGGTTCCACCTGCTCTATGGCCTAGAACAGTGGTCGGCAAACTCATTAGTCAACAGAGCCAAATATCAACAGTACAATGATTGAAATTTCTTTTGAGAGCCAAATTTTTTAAACTTAAACTATATAGGTAGTACATTGTTATTAACTTAATTAGGGTACTCCTAAGGCTTAGGAAGAGCCACACTCAAGGGCCCAAAGAGCTTCATGTGGCTCGCGAGCCGCAGTTTGTCAACCATGGGCCTAGAAGTTGTAGAGATTTCCCCTACTACCGCTTTTCCTAATACCAATTCATCTACAAGTTAACACCTTTTAGACATTTTAAATTTTAAACACCCTATTGTTATCAAGCTACATTTTTGATACTTTAAGATTTTTCTCCCAACCTGTCTTAATATTCAAGTGAATTACTTTTTCAATTGCAGAATTCTATAAAAGTTGAGATCTAAAATGTTTTGCAGATGTCGCTTATTATCATGGTTCTATTTACTTTATAACACCTTAACAACATTCAATACTTAAAAGGACATTTTAAATTAGCAACTCAGACTTCTCAGCAGTATGGAAGACACGAATCACAATAACTCCTTGTCTTTTGTATTATTTAGGAATTTTTAAAAATGTATCATTATTGTTGGGCTAAGTTGGGGCAGAAATGCTTTCAGCCTGTGGTGTCTGGGGAGATATGGCCTCATGGGGAGGTCAGCTGGAGCGATTCAGCCTCAGGGTGAAAGTCCTGTGTGCTCAGATCCTTTCCCTGGGTTTTCTCTAGCTAAGGCTAAAGGGACATCTGTGACTTGTGAACATGCTTCTCAGGATGATGGTAGAGACATAAGAAGGCAAGTAAAAACTTGTGAGCTAAAGGCCTGTCCTAGAAATGGCTCATTGTCACTTTCACCTACATGGTATTGGACAGAGCCACGGCTGAGTCCCAAATCAAAGAGGCAGGCACTCACAGAGTGAAGCCACCGGAGAGGCCAAGAAGCAGAGACAGCAAACACGTTCTGATAGCTAAGAGGTTGTGTTCTAAGTAGCATTCGATTTGAAAATCTGACATCCGGTATATTGTTTTGATGCTGAAAATAAATTCACCCTTTTCTTCCATCCATCCTTCCATTCATCCATCCTTCTTCTGACAAACCTTGAGTGCAAACTGGGGCAAATAGTGCTACAGGCACTGAAATGCAAATTGAATACAAAATGTTCTCTGCCCTTCGGGGAAAACAGAAACATAAACATCTTCACAGCATATGGGAACTTTCAGACACTAAAGAGAGAGTAAATCGGAACAACTTTCCTGGATGTTAGTTGGAAATATAAATCAGGATGTTAAAAGGAAAGATCATATCATTTGATACAACTTTTCATTTAAGATTTACCTTAAGGAAATAATTGAATAAGTATACCCAGGTGTACATACAAATATATCCATCAAATATTATTTAAAAGAGCAAGTATCTGAAAACGGTCTAAATTCAATTGTGTCAGAGGGGTTTCTGGAAGGAAATGCACCAGTATTATATAGCTATCTTGGCAGGACTAGAGGTGATAGTGTTCTTGTTTCTGTTTAGTTTCTATTTTGTCTACAGTGAGAAGGAACAACTCTATAAAAATAAGTTAAATTAAAATATGATTAAAGAAATAAGAGTTAAATCATAGTTTGATTACAACCAAAACAAAAAAAAAATGAAGGCTGTCAATGCCACATAAACAAATAGTTAAAATATGGTGTAATTTGCTTTATAACAGTTTGCTACATGCCAAGTACAAAGAACCTAACTCTGTCAAGGATAGGTCGTAGGTACTATGGAAACTTTACAGAGGAGATGCTATTAGATCTAAATCTGGTAATGTGTGTGGGCTCCACAAGAGAAGAATGGACAGTGGGAATAGGTGTCCTCAGTAAGGGGAATACTTTGTAGAGATAATAAAGTGTTAAGGATGTAGATAGGAGGACAACTGTCATCTCCATTATTATTCAAAAATCATTAGTGAGATAGCAAGGAAGACTTGAATACATTGATGAAAGTCTCACTACCAAAGTGTTTACATCAATACATTTTCATGATAGAGGAGGTGCCAATGAAAGAAAGAATAGCATGTTTTAATCCATAGACGTAAAGGATCTTAGATTTATGCTCTTGAGAAATTAGTTGTAAAGGAAGTACCCCCTTTCTCATGCTCCTTAATTAAGTGTTCAACACAGCATGAAACAGCGTAGGTAGCTACTGAAAAGATGGTTAATTTAAATAATGTTTTAGATTTTAACGTGACAGATCACTCATGATCAAGACATTCCTTCCTATGAAAGTCAGGATAGAGTTTTTCAAAACTATTGGGAGGATGTGGTCCACTTACTGAGTTCTATTTCTGGATTTGATTTATAACCATATGATTTCATCAAATTCAGGCTTTAAAAGAGAATTCCTGCCAGGCAGATATTTTAGACAGGACCAGATTGCTGACCATCATCAAATTTCAGATTGTTACATTTTCCAGCAACTATCCTATTCATCCGTGCTTTGCAGGTACCCACTGATTTTTCTCTGTTCCTAGAGCTTTTATAGCTAATTATTTTCTTCGGGTAAGATATAAACTTGAACTTCTTAGACTTCTAGTTTTTCATAGAGTCAAGCACATTTTGCTTCTCTCCTCAATCAATAACATTAATGAAAAGAATATGAGCTCAAGGCAAACTTGAAACAGTGCTGTAAATTTTGGCACAAGTTTATTTCTATTTTAGACAATTTATATTTTTGAGTTCTGTCTAATTATCTCACGTATGTATCTTATCTCCCCCTTGCAGGACACTAATCATTTCCTTCAATGCAGCAATGGAGCACATACTTCTTTTGCACTATGGTCCTATCCCTTACCCCTGCTAGCAGACATATACAGCACTAAACTAAGTAATTTGGTGAAGTTGGTGAATTTAGAGAAACTCATGTACACTCTATTCTTACTCCTCTAAAACGTTTATAAATACATATCCTTCAACTTCTTAATAAAGTTTTCAACTTTAATTGTTAAAGGAAAAATCATTTGCCAGGTACATTTGCACTTAAATCTTACGATATTTCTTGACAGAAAGGTGACTTTTGGGGGAAGGATGCTTTAAAAAGAGGCTAAAAAAAGTACACACAAACATACACTCAAAGAATGTCAATTAAAGCTCTTTCTTTTCATGGCCCTTAATTACATTAGTATTTCAGTTGTTCTTGATTCTCTTCAGAGCAGTAGTTTCTAATCTTTGCTGTATATTAGAATAATTTGAGAAGCTATTACAAAATAACCACACTCAAACCTCACCCCAAAGCAACTGAATCTGAATCTATAGGAGTGGGACCCCAGCATGAATATTGTACACATCTCCTCAGGAAATCCGAAAAGGCAATTCTAGAGTCAAAGTTAGGGTTACTGAATTAGACTTCTCCAAAAATAGAAAGGTCTTGATTTATTCAAAGACTTTAACGTAGTCAAATTAATTTTAGGATCAACACTAATCAATAAATATGTTGAGATTGCCAATCAGGCACAGAGTAAATCAACAGGAACATTTTAAGACCAAAGAATAAAAAATTATCATTCCAAAGAGTCTAATCAGACCAGTCATAACAGTTCACTTGTTCTTTCAACTTTCTGTAACACCCAGACTTCCTCAGTTGTCCATGCGCTCTCTGACTCCTTTCCACTGGAACCAAAGGACTGGATTCACCAGATGTTCTGGTCTCCAGTTAACCAGGTTATCTGGCATCAGGCTCAGCCTCATTTCAAGACAGACACTGGTTGTCTGCCAAAGCACTTCCTCCAGCCAGAGTCCTTTTCCAAAGGTTAGCCACACAGCAGAGCTCAAACGATGCTGCTAACAACACAGGACAGAAAGAAATCCAAGAAAGAAAGGGGGTTCCCAACTTCAGCGCTTGACCTCTATCTAGTTCTGTTTAGTGTAAACACTTGGCGCTTTTCCTTATCCAATCTTCTCCCTCTTCTGAGACGATGGGCCCTCTGGCTTCAGATTACAAACGTCGTTTTTGGTCCTGGCGAGTGTGACTCAGTTGATTGAACATCGTCCCGTGCACTGAAAGGTTACCGGTTCAATTCCCAGTCAGGGCACATACCAAGGTTGTGCGTTTGATCCCCAGTGGGGGAACATACAGGAGGCAACAGATGAATGTTTCTGAGCTCTGCGGGAGGCGGCCTTGGAGAGAGAAAAGGTCATTAAAAGCATGTTAAAAATATTTTGGACCATGGTTTTCCATAAGTTTTATCTGTTTCTTTGAAATATTTTAAATGCTGTGGTCATTTCCACTAGTAACTGTGTTTACATCATCTCGGAGAATGGCACATAGTTCAGAGAAAAATAGCCAAAACAGTTCAGTGTTTTTGGCTTATTGTTTGAATATCTGAAAGCATTGCAGCTGGAAAGAATTCCATTAATTTGTGGCTAGCACCGATACATCAGCCTCAAGAGCTTCCAAGTAAACAGAGGGAAATTGGCATTGCTATCTGTGGCAAGAAGCAGAGAACAGAGTGGTACAGAGTCCTCCAAGAAGGAAACATTAACCCAGATGTGAACAAGACAATGAATGAATTGTTCATCGGAACTTTTCAACCTTTCAGCTGTGAGCAGCAATTATAATCACCAATGCATCCAAACACTCAAAGGAGACTTAAACCTGAAAATTACCCATCATGGCCCAGGCACAATTATGTCTCCATAGCTCCATGAAGCACAGGCATCCCAATTTAACTTAGACCCTTAAGAAAATTAAACTTGTTTTTAGGGGAAACCCAGAAAAGCATGCGGTCCTTTAACACACACACACACACACACACGCACACACACACACACACACACAGCCTACATTTAAAAACAACTGGCATTTATCTTTAAGAGTAAACTCTTCATACTTATTGCACAACACTCCTTTCACTTCTAATCAGAAAGGCAATCTTTCTTCTAATATGGTAAATATAATTTATTTGCAAATCCACCAGAAAGGATTATAGCTGGCTATTTCAGGCCTCTGACTTCAGAGTTGTGGAGCACCATAATGTTTTTGCCCTGCCAAGGGACAGAAGTGTTTGTGTGTTCTTTGCCTAAATGCTAACATTCTGAATCCTGTGTTTCATTAAGTGGCTTAAATTATTTTAGAAAGTAACCAGGTAATCAGCCGATCTCCTCTATTTTGGGGTGTGCAATTACGCTTTTGCTCACTTCCTTTCTCCATCATGTAAACCCCAAATCAGGTGGTTTTAATGTTCCTCTTCTTAACTGGTTGTGTTTCTGCATCATTTAATAGTTCAGCCAAACTGTTCCTGCTCATGTGTCAGAAGGAAAGTTCCTTAACCGGCCAATATTAATGAAACCATTTTAATATCATTTACGTCCATATTCCATAGAAATCTCCCTGATGTAACCTGATACATATAATGCAAAAACATCTTGACTATACTCTTTATTGATCCTCTGGAAACTGTTATAGAGATATTAACTGTTAAAAATCAAGGTATACAACATCTTTACTGTTTTCAACCAATTGAAAGCATCTACAGATTCTTTTAGGACATATATATTGACATATGCAAAATGAATTCAAACATATTAATGTAAATCATTCGCTAAAAATAAAGCATTGAGCTTTTAGAAAATAACTACTAGAAATATTCTAGCTTAGAGAACAATCAATGAATCTTAATTCTAATAACTTAGAGAATAATGACTGATTTTGATAATACATTATTCCTTTATTTAAAAAATAACTTTTCATGCACAAGCTCCTAGTTATAATCATGATATCATATTGGTTCTTGGCAATAAATATTTTTGTAAAATAGCTCTTTTAAATAGAACAGAATGAAAATCTTAATAAATTGCACATCTTAGGACATTTTGGTATATTAATACAAAGCTGGAGGCATAAATGATTCTACCTTATTATTTTTATTATTAATCCACATCTGAGAATATTTTTCCACTGATTTTTAAAGAGATTGGGAGGTAGGGAATGAAGGAGAGAGAGAGAGAGAGAGAGAGAGAGAGAGAGAGAGAGAGAGAAATGAGAGAGATACATTGATTGGTTGCCTCCCACATGTGCCCTGACTGGGGGCTGGGGGTCAAACCTGCTGCCCAGGTAGCCCAGGTACATGCTCAGGTATCACCTGTGACCCTTTGGTGCATGGGCCTACACTCTAACCACTGAGAACACTGGCCAGGGTGATTCCACCTTATTTTTATGAGGAAGAACCTCACTGTGGTAAGAGGGAATTCTCTGCACTGTTCTCTACAAATTTTGGTTAAAAAAAATACCTTCTGCCATTAAATATGGCAAACCCATATGAATTTGATGGTGAATCAAATAAGTATGTTTCCACTTTTACAATCAATTAACAAAATGTTGATATGTAGGAAAGATTTCATGCCTAGGAAGTTTTGTGGGGAGAATTTTTAAATCTACTTTTTCTCCTATAAATTTGACATGACATGATACTTTTGTCAGATGAATGCCTAAATAACTGATAGGTATTGGAATTCAACAAATCTGAGCCCCAACACTTCCAAAATTCTATTTCACACTCAAATTCCATATTTCCAAAAACTAAACCAAGCACGAATGTGCCTAAAAAAACATTGTGTTAATGGTGGATTTCTTTTTATGATTCATGTATAAATTAGAATGATGTTTTTTTGTGCAGAAATCATAACATAATATTATGGATTTTCGTTTCAAAATTATAATATCAAATACTAGAGACTCGGTGCACAAAATTCATGCACTAGGGCGGGGGGGCTCAGCTGAGCCTTCACCCTCTCCAATCTGGGACCTCACAGGGATCGGGCCTAAACTGGCAGTCAGACAGCCCTCTCACAATCCGGGACTGCTGGCTCCCAACCGCTGGCCTGCCTGCCTGATTGGCCCTGACCGCTTCCGCCTGCCAGCCTGATTACCCCCTAACCAATCCCCTGCTGGCCTGATTGCCCCTAACTGTCCTTCCCTGCCAGCCTGGTCACCCTCAAGTGCCATCCCCTGCTGGCCTGGTTGCCCCCAATTACCCTCCCCTGCCAGCCATCTTGTGGTGGCCATCTTGTGCAAACTTGGGGGTGGCCATCTTGTGCAAGGGTGTGATGGTCAATAATACCTCTTTATTATATAGGATAGCTTATAATTATTGAAAATTAAGATATTTTTCCTCTTGACACTCAGAGGGAGTGAACCTCCCTTATAAATTTCTCCATAAGAGTGTTTTCAGAGGTATATTCTAAGGCAATGATATCCAAACTTTTGACAGGTGGCTAATGCAAAACACAAACAAAACAAAACCCTCCATTTTACTTTGACTTGGTACACACATATGTGTATATGTACAATTAGAACGTAAGTTTAACAGAACAAGCTTCCCCCAACCATATGTGCTGCTCCTATTCCAGTCCATTTATTTTTTAAATCTTTTATTGAATTTATTGGGGTGGCATTTGTTAATAAAATTGTATAGTTTTCACAGGTACAACTCTATAGTATACCGTTTATATTGTATTGCGTGTTCACCACCCCAAGTCAAATCTTCTTCTGACACCATTTATCCCCCTTTATTCTCCCTATTTCCCCCGGCCCCCTTTCCCTCTGGTAATCACCATACTATTGTCTGTGTCTATGAGTGTGTGTGCTTTTCTTTGTCTAAGCCCTTCCTTTTGTTCTCAGCTATTTTGCTTTATTTTTCCCTCTGGCTATGACCTCTTATATTAACTTTATGAACTACTCATGTTCCCTATCCAGAACTTGAAAAACACTTCTCTAGGAACCTCCTGCCTACCTACATGCTGAAGGTTCAAAGCCCTTCTGTATACACCACATGTCCCCATCAGCTCCATGTTAGTGCAGGACTCCAGAAAGCTTAACTACAATCCAGGTTCTTGTGGAAAATCACTGTTGTTCAATATATAAAGTCCTGCCTGCAAGAAGCTGTATTTGTGGAGACTTTCCAAAGAATAGGCAGACTATTTTATATGCCTCTAGATTAAGCCACACCAACAAAATTCATAAAGTGGTTTCACTAAGGATCAATCAGCATACCCCCAAGGAAAGATGCTGACAGAATGAAGGCTCAGGTACAAATGTGTCTATCTGAGGATACTGCAGTCTAGTGCATCTCACAGTGAATGTGTATACGTGAATCCCCAGGGTGAAGCCTGAGATTCTGCATTTTTAACAAGCTCCAAGGTGAGTTTATTGCTGTTGGTGCAAGAAACACACTTTGGGAAACCAGGGTCTGTATGAGATGATATTATTCCTAATATTGGGCATTTAATTTTTTTAGGGCTCCTGGGATAATTATTTTTGGATATTTAACAGGGAGAACAATTACTTTTAATTTTAAATGTCTTTATGGGTCTTTAGAAAGAGAGGACGTGAGAGGCATAGAGAGATAGAAACACCCATGATGAGAAAGAATCATTAATCGGCTGCCTCCTGCATGCCCCACACTGGGAATTAAGCTTGCAACCTGGGCAGGTGCCCTGACCAGAAATTGAACGATGACCTGTTGCTTTATGGTCAATGTTCAACCACTTAGCCACACTGGCTGGGCAAAACTGTTCTTTTGTTAATCAATTGCTTTACAATAGGGAAAAATAGTTACATTTTTAAAAATTAGACTCATTCTTGGATCCATGTTTTATATATATCAATGAATTTTTATTAATTCCTTTAGTTTGCATTATCAACTCTTACTAACTTACATTCTGATTCTGCCTCTCATTTGTGTAGATTGTTAAGAAATATTTCTTATATCATAAAATAAAACATCAGCTAGAGAGCATTTGATCAAGACTCCAGGACCTATGGGAGAGCTAACTCAGTGTTTAAAGATCCTCACTCTGCACTCCAGTGAAATTCTGAGC
>NW_006286587.1:4120228-4129497 GCF_000327345.1 Myotis davidii | reverse complement strand
GCTGAACTCTTCATGGATGCCAAATGAGGACCTCCCTTCACAGTGGCCAGCATGCCACCTGGCCTGCACCCAACATTAGAGCCTTGAGCCTCTACAGTGAGAGCAAGAATGTGGAAGGAAAAACCTCACGTGGCCTTCACTTGAGGAGACTGGAAACCCAGTGAAACTGACTTGAAATCTCCATTTCCCAACCACTATCATGAGGGAAACACCCCTCCCTTTATAAGGTTTTTAAATGAAAGCATGATTATAGCTAGGCAAAAATTATGCATGCTTTTGGTCCAGAACATAAAAAAAAATCAATTTATTTATTATGGTGGTAATCGCTCTGTTTATAATTCTCTGCTGTGGTTAAAATGTTATCTACACAAAGAATTAAACTTAAAACAACTTTCAAATTGAGTCTGAATTAATGGTAGCTTCAAAAGCTTACAAATTTTAATTTTAACAGTAAATAAATTGTATAGTGGTGGGGAAAAGAAATAGTTGAAAAGAACAGAGGAAGATATTATTCCTCAGTGATGCATCTATGTAGATGTATGTCAGCCATATTTCAGTTCCTTGAAAAGAAATAGCATATCAGAAAGTTCATGTGGACACAGACAGTAGGGTGGTGAGGTCATGAGCTGGGGGCTGGGAGTGGCCAGGGAGAGGTCAATAGGGGACAAAGGAAACATATGTAATACTTTAAATAATAAGGAATTTAAATTTAAAAAGAGAAAGTGCATGTGGGAATTATGAAATAGTCCTTTGCGTGTACTTGGTGGAAGTCAGATTCTTATCTACTCCTTGCAGATTCCCACCCAGATCAACATTAGAGAGATGCTACCAAGAATTTGGCTTTAAAGAAGAAAAAAATAACATGAAGAGCTTGTCCTTTCTGGCTTGGAGACGGGAACATTGAATGGAAATTGGGAAATTTGATTAACCTGAAGGGCTGTCCCCATAGTGATCAGCAAGCAGTTGATCCCGTTCCTCATGGAAGAGGAAATAAGTGGAAAGAAATAACTTATCACAGTGGAAGTGAATGGAAATCAGAACCACTGGACTCTGGTATCTTCTCTGAATGAGCAATCTCAGGCTGGGCTCTCCTTCTGAGGAGTATGATGAGGCTGTGTGACCAGGATATCCTTGGGAATCACTCTTCATTTCCATCTTTTGCCAAAGGAGGAAGTTGGACTCAATATCTAAGACTTGGCATTCTAGATAACGCCTGATGTTCAACAAACCCAGGATAGAGGAGATCAGCAACTCTCAGAGGATTAGGGTTTTGTTTTTACCTTTTTTAATCTAGCAGCATCTCTTCATGTCACTCTTACGCACACACATGTGCACTGCGCACGTGCACCAGCACAGCCGAAACAAAACAACACTTTCCACGTGAACTTAAGTAAACTTTATCCATGTTCTTCATCTCTTTCCTCATCTGTAAAATGAGGGCGTTGGATTAGATTAGATGGCCTTTATGATCTCCTCCAGCTCTAATGATATAGGAACCGAGTGACCTCAGCACAGGAAGCAAGCATGTGGGAAAAGGTACATGTGGTTCTTAAAGACAGGACTCCATGAGCCCTGAGGAAATGTCATCATAGCTCTATTCTGACATATCTAAGATTCCCCCTGGCCCTTAAACCCAGTGAATACTGCACTGTAATACTTTACTTTGTGAAAGTGCTCAAGGCCTCTGCTTGAAGTTGGCATATGATCACTCCCACTGCATCTTTTGGGCCAAAATTAAGTCACGAAGTCAATCTATACTCAAGGGGTGGGGAAATAGACTCCTCTCATGATGGGTGGAGCTACAAATACATATTGCAAAGGGCTTAGATATAGGGAAGGGTGGCTAATCAGGGATATTTTTGCAGTCAATCTGACTGATGCATCATATAACCATTACAGAAAAATCTCCATGCTGCCAATGAATGTCTTCGTCTTCATTAGTGGGGTTTCCAGCCTTATTTTCTAAGTCCGCGAGGACTAACATTTCATTCCAAATACTGGTATGTATAGTTGAAAAGAATGTCCATAGCCAAACTCATGGACTCACTTCCTTTTATAGTTCAAACGCTGTAAGCCAAGCATAATACCCCACGCCTAAGTGCTCTTGACTGCTGGAAATGAAGTAAAAATCATCCAATCGTACTGTCCAATACATCTTTCTGCAAGCTAGGCAAGGAGATCTATATCTTGGCCATTTCAAGATCTTATTCTCCTGGAAAATTAATGGTGAGCCAAGGATGTGGGAAGGAGTGGCAAGGGGGTTGTTCTAGGCCCCACTTTGATGTCTGTAAGGAATCGTGTGCTTTCTTTAACCTCGCGTATTCACTGGCATCTGTACAACATATCTCCCACTTTTCTTTTTTGAATTAAAAATTAAGGTTCCCAGGGGAAATTATGCAATAGGAAATTGACACTTCAATAAACTTGGCTCACACATTTTATTGATTATGGTAAATCTAATTATTGCAATACAGCCTGGGAAAACACACAATAATTATCCTTTTCATGCTCCAGTGGTATGTATTTCTTTCTATCGGGGTTATACCTGCCTGATTAGAATCTAGTTCCTCAAAAGTAATAAATAAATCAAGGAGTCATTGCAAGTTAAGTTTGCCTCAATCGTCTCACAAGAATGTTGATGACATTTTAGCTATTTTTGCAGACTCCTGGACACTACATATGATAACCCTTTAAACTGTTCATTCAAATAAGCATTAAACTTAAAATATAGTACGTGAGCATTTAAAAAAAATCGAATTATACACGTGTTGTTACTTAGAACTCTGGATTCTGGCCTCTTTTATATTTTATATTTTTTAATTAAATAAACTTAAGGTTTACCGGATGCAATTCTTATTTTCTTTGTGGCAATTGCCTTAGGCTCAGTGACCGGTAAAATGTCAGACCCTTGGACTTAGAAAGCTTCGTTTCACTTCACAACCTGGGTCTGGCTGGTGTGTGATTTCTCTGCCCTCTGGCCTGTCTGCTACTGCCCCCACCTCCAGCAGGTCACATCCAGAGGCCATGCCCTGAGGCTGGGAAATAAGGCTGACAAAGTCCAGGGAGACCTCTTTCCTTCACCACCATTGTTGCAGGTTTAATCCAAGTTCTTTGAAATACCAGTAATTCTTCCTCTGGTTTTTTAATGAAATAAAAGAAAACACAAAGGAAGTCAATTTTATTGACTGTATGACAAACAAAAGCAAAAAAGAGAAACCCTCCACACTGTTCTAGATACCTGGATGTGGAAGGTCAAAACTTATGATTTTAAATTTTGAAACCCTTTCCAAGAGAAATATCTCTATACAGTAGTACAGATCATCAATTCAAGATTTAGTTAAAATAACTGAATGTAACATTACTTCTTCAGTCCCTCAAGCTTTCTGCTAAAACCATGTTGCTTTTACCTGTTTCTAAACATGCCCCTTGCAACAAGGTGAGTAATAAGAAATGAGTGTGAGCAAGTTAAAACAGAAGATAAAGTGTGGTTTCATCAGTAAAGATTTAAAATAAAATAAAATAGGTAAAAAGAGAATATAAGGTGTGGGGTATGCATTACATGCATGCAATGAGGTGTAGCAAAGTGCAAAAGCATAAATAAATGTTTGAGGAAGTTACTTAGCTTTTTAGAACCTCAGTTTACTCATCAATGAAAAGGGGATAGACAACACATGTGAGTGTAAAATAAGATAATGTCAAATGCATTTTTTAATTCCTTATAGTCCAATATTAATGGGGAAAAGGAAGTTCCATTAGTTTTCTTTGAGATTCATATGAAAAATATAGCAGAAATTTAAGATGACATTTAAAATCAGGAAAAACCTTTCAGGAAAATCACTTTCCAGAATGTGGCTTGTCAGCGTACCTATCTTTCCCCTCAATTGCATTGATCACCACAGATACTGTTATTTCTATTTGAATTTCACATTTCTTTCCCTCTTATGATGTCTCATCACATTTGTCCTACTGCTTGGATAATTGGTCTCCCCAGCAAATCTCACTGCTTCTCACTGCTTGTCAACGGAAGAAAAGAAACTAATCAAAAATCCCTGCTTCCCCTCAGCAAAAAAAAAAAAAAAAAAGAAAGAAAAAAAAATAGCTGGTCCTGTATTTGTGACCTGAATTGCAGCCATGCCCATCTAAGTCTGCATTCTAAGCACCAGCATTCCTTCCTTCCCTACCTCAGATATTGCCCACCTTATAATAAGATGCCATCAAAATTCCTCCAGTAATTATTATACAGTATATAACCCAGGAGTGAGTAGTATGCACATGCAGACTGGAATATATCAGGGCCTGGGGTTACTGAGCCACCAGTAATCACTCCGTGGCCCCTTCTGTGTGAATCCTATTGCTCATTTCTTGGAACTGACCAGAGTAAAACGACTTAATAAAGCCTTCATGGCAACAACAGACAGAATAATAGCCAGAACATTTCAACTAAATTGCCCTAATGTATTATTGACAGAACCTTGTTAGTAGAATTCAAATCCAATTTATCTGTTTGAATCCAGATGCTCCTCTTTATGCAGAGTTCTTTTTGAAGTTCTTGGGAGGTCTAGGGCCAAAGGAAACCAGCAGGACACAGAGGAGTAGGATAATCACTCTCTTAATAACCAATTACATCTCTGGTATTGTTGAAAGACATTCTTTCCTGGCCAAGAGAAACCTCGTGTCAAGTGATGATGCTAAGATGTTTCTGTTCTGTGAAACCATGCACAGCTAGCAGGCTCTTGACCCTGGTACTTGGCTTCAGTGCCATTTCGGTGGATGGTCTTCTCTTTCAGTTTGGTTGCTTTGTTTCCACACTAACTGTTTTGTCCAGAGAGCAAGTTGAAAAAAGCAAGAGCCATCACCTTCTATGAAGTGGCACTTATATGCGTGCAGAGTCAACAGCCTCCAGTTGGTATGTTAGGTTGTCCATAGGCCACTTGATACATCCACCATACCTGAGGCAAGCAGGGGTGATTTTTCTCAGGAATCGCGTTGGATGAGAAAAGAGAGTCCATGACCTCCCCATTAATCCATTACAAGACCTCGAAGCAATGATCATTTAACTTCTCAGGGTCTTCCTTGCTAACTTTGAAAAGTAGGAAGCAAACACATTTCCTCCAGCCCATGCACTGGACTGTTCTGAAGTGTGATTGAGATATGTAAAGTGTTTGGGAAATTCAAAGGATTTATGTAAATGCAAGATATGACTTTGTCACCTGGTCATATTCACTTCATGTCAATGCTACATTATCTAGTCTTATTATATGGGATTAGCTATATTCTATGTGGTGTTCAAATCCTGTCCGAATTCACTATGGAAAGAAGCAAGCTCTTTCTGACATGATAAATTGCAACTAATTTTGTATAGTTTACTCACTCTAACATAAGTCCCTACAACACCCTTTTTAAATATTTACAAACTAAGTATCACAACTGTGCTCTGCCTCTGTTCAACATGTAGACTAGTATTTCTCCAAGACTACAAAGTCATTCATTTTCCTCAGGTTAGAACCCCTTTCAACTGCTCATTCATATTCTGCTGTAAGTTCAGTAGATGATACACCTACATCATATTTCTCTTTATTCATCATTCTACTTCCATATTTTCCCTCATATTCTCACACAACTGCAGGATGGATTCAGCATTTTTTTACTTATATCTTGAAACTCATTTCCTGGGAAGAGGTTTGGGATCTCATTCCAGGTTCTGCATCTCAACCTCTTAGCTTCTTAACAGCTCCTTCTCCCCAGCTGCCTAATTCATCTCCGTAGTCACATATAATATAGATTTTTCATGATTTCATATGGAACGTGCTTTCAGTTTTATATTTAACATTTGGGGGGCCTCATTTGAGTCATATTCTTCACTAATTACTGAAATAAGGCAAGGAATAAATTCTAGATAATTAAAGGACAGAAGTGGAGTGTCAGGTACAAACATTGCCTGGATGTCAGAGAGCAGGTGTGCATACTTCTCCCTTGGCAACAAAAAAAGGATATATTAAGAAAGGTTATTTCAGGTGTAAAGCTGCCTCACAAGTTCTCCAACCCTTAAGGATATTTGACACGTATGCATTATAGTAGTTATCTCAGTCACCTCCAATAAGCGGCAATTCATGGAGTGTACTAACTAAATACCCGGGATCCTTCATATGCCTTGGATAAGAAGCAGAGTATTGAGTCATCCAAGCTGCCCGATTCTGCAGTTTAGAGGTGTCAGTTACTAAACTGCCGTGATATCAGGCACGTGCACAGAGAGAGCATATCGCTGAGTATTTTTATAAGGAATTAGTCAATCTAATTACAGGCTGTAAAAAGATTGTTACACAACCTCATTACATGTTGTAAACACTTCATCACATGACATCGTTCATGTCATAAATACATCATCAGAGATTATTATGTTCTCTAATGATGACTTCTCACATCCATTCATCATACAAAAAATGAATGAATCCTTAAGGAGAGCATAACCTGTGCAGTTTTTCACTGGTATAATAACTCCATCTGCAGAATTTCTTAAAATGGGATGTGTATATGTGTGTGTGTGTGTGTGTGTGTGTGTGTGTGTGTGTATGCTGTTACATAGCATGAAGATAAGTGTATTTGCTCTTTATTCTTACAACCACCTTTAGCTAAGGATAATAAAATCCGACCCAACATGTGTAGTTTGTAAAAGGATATCTAAAGAAAGAGGAGAAAGGGGAAAAGAAGAAAGAAGAGAGAGAGAAGGACTAAGAGGATAAGAAGAAGGAAATGGAAAAGAACAATTTAAAACTATTTAAAATAATTGTATAATGTAGACCTATTTGTGTATCTCAGACATATTTGACTTTCAACACGTTTTAAAATTAATTTACATAAGACAATAGAACTGTCACTCTCCATGATTAGGTTTTTAATGTTAATTTCAATTTATTCTATAGGGTCACATGTTGTAGATTGTTATTAATTTGCAGTTTCTACATTTTTGCACGACTCCTTTCCCATCTCCATTTCAGTGTGAGATGGAGAAGGACATCTATGAAATAAAATCAGACTAAAGCAATGGTTTCTACACTTGTTCTATGAAGCCTCCTATAGATGAGGCACATGCAGCGGGCAGTTCCTACAACCCCCCTTATGTGAACCATTTAATATCACCTTCATCTGTTTTCTAATTTGCTATCAGAGTGTAAAAGCCACTGAACTCCATAATATTCATGTTTCTTTGAGTCTTCAGCTCCCATGATCTTTTATTTTTGTATGATTACCAGAGATTACCATGGGATGGTGGGAATAGGCAAGAGAAGTTTTCAGCAGGGCCCTTGGCCTAGGCTTACCCTTCAGAAAAGCCTGTAAATGTAGACTTTGAAGTAATCACTAAACAAAGTCATATAGTCATTGTGTGTGTGTGCCCATGTATATGTTAATTTGTTAAAAACAAATATTTATACATCCCGTAACTTCTATGACCCTAAATTGGCATTGCTTCATTCTTTTAAATGTTCAAGGATTCTCAAACTATGGAAATTGCTTACCCTTTTCCTGACCTCTGAGGAGTCTGATGATCACCCAGGAATCCACTGGTAAAATCCAAGCTATGCCTTTCATCTTCAAGTCTAGGAAATTATCCCTGAGGGTTGTGAACTTCCTTAGCGAATCAGATCATTCTTCAACACCAACTGGGTTCTTCTTAGGAGCTAAGAACTACACAGATCACTTAACTAGGTTATTCACTGAATCCTCACAATAGCCTACTATTATCTATTATTATCCTCATTTTCAGATAAGGAAGGTCAGGTTTAGAGAGGTGAAACAAGCCAAAATCACACATAGCCAGTAAGTGGCAGTGTCATTCCAACCCAGGCAGGCCCTTCCAGAGATTAAGAGATCAACTACAGAGTTCCATTCGCATTAATGTTAATACAAATGACTGCTCTTTTCACTTTGGAATATATTGGAAATGAACAAGAATAAAATAACCCAACAAAAGGGCATTTTTTTTTTGTTTATGTACTTTTGTGTCAGTCCCCCTAATTGAGGGTGGTAAAATGAAACAATTTTTTTTAAAATTAATGTTCTGAAAGTCATAAAAACAAACAAGTATTAAAAATTTAAATAATTAAATACCCAAATGTTATTTTAGTTAAGTTTGCAATTATTCAAGCTTAAAACTGCATACATTCTTTGTAATTATACATATTTATGTGTATATGTATGCGTATGTGTACATATGTATGTATACTTTATGCATATATTAAACAAGATATTAACATGCATGTATATATGAACATATATAAATAATCTAATAACATGGCAGATTATTTCTTTAAGGAAATTCATTAAGATGTAGCATGAAAACTTCTGACTAAAAAGAAAATGGTCAGGATATACGTATAAAGAATTCCTGGCCTGGCGGGTGTGACTCAGTGGTTGAGCATCAACCTATGATCTAGGACAGTGATGGCGAACCTATGACACACGAACTCGTTTTTTTGGTTGATTTTTCTTTGTTAAATGGCATTTAAATATATAAAATAAATATCAAAAATATGTCTTTGTTTTACTTTGGTTGCACCTACAAACCAGCAGGTCACAGTTTGATTCCTGGTCAGGGCACATGCCTGGTGTTGGGCTCAATCCCCACTGTGGGGCATGCAAGAGGCAGCCAATCAATGATTCTCTCCCGTCATTGATGCTTCTATCTCTCTCTTCTTCTTCCTTCCTTTCCTCTCTGAAATTAAAAAAAATATATAGTAGAGGGGGGAAAAAGATCCCCTATACCTCAAACAGCAAATGAACAAGCAAACCACCCAATTCAAAAATGGGCAAAGGATCGGAATAACATTTCTCCAAAGATGATATTAAAATGGTCAATGAGCACATGAAAAGATGCTCAACAACTCTTGTCATCGGGGAAACACAAATCAAAACTATAATGAAATGCCATTTCACACCCACTAGCTTTACTATTATAAAAACATGAACAAAAAACAATGTGTTGGCAAGGATGTGGAGAAACTGGAGCGCTGTGCACGGCTGGTGGAAATGTAAATTGGTGTAGCTGCTGTGGAAACCAGTTTGGTGATTCCGCAAAGAATAACGCAGAATTAGCATATGATACAGCAATTTCACTTTTAGGTATATACCCAAAAGAATTCAAAGTAGGGACTCAAACAGATGCATGTACATTGATGTTCATATCAGCATTATCTACAATAGCCAAAAGGAAAACAACACCCCAAATGGAATCAATAGAAGAATGGATTAAAATATTACATATATATATATAT
>NW_006286587.1:4099089-4119784 GCF_000327345.1 Myotis davidii | reverse complement strand
AGACAAACATGGTAATTGATCCTACCTTCGCTACGCCTCCCATTGGCTAATCAGCATGATATGCAAATTAACTGCCAACAAAGATGGTGGTTAATTTGCATACTACGGGCAGGGCAGGACAGCACAGCCGCCAGCGTGAGCCGCCATCCCGGGCCGCAGGCCAGCTCCAGAAGCCCCAGAAGTCACCCAGAAGCCAGTGATTGGGGGGAGATGGGGGTCCCCTGCCCAAGCCTGACACCTCTGGCGGAGGCGTCAGGCCTGGGCAAGGGGCCGATCAGGCGATCAGAGGGTGATGGGGGTCTACGCCTCTGGCCGAGGCATCAGGCCTGGGCAAGGGGCAGAGCCAGCAATCGGAGGGGTCTGGGGGGTCCCCTGCCCAGGCCTGATGCCTGGGCCAGAGGCATCAGGCCTGGACTGGGAACAGAACCAGTGATGGGGGGAAATGAGGGTCCCCTGCCCAGGCCTGACGCCTCTGTGGTCTACTTGCTTGTTTAAATTTACATTTAAATTATAATTGTGAAGAGGGAAAATTATGCCCTAAAAACACATTCATTCAATATGCAATGTGTAGAATACATTCTTGACTGTGTTCTTCTCTCACAGTATATTACAGTGGAGGAAGAGAGAGACAGCAGACAGACAAAAAAAAGACAGAGAAATGTTTTAAAAAATTAGAAATGAATTACATTGAAAATTAATACCCTTTCTTATGTTCCATGCATCCTTAAATTTGAAGAGCTAAACCTGAAGGAGCGTATCATAGCTTTACACTTTCTAGTGGTGACAGACGAAAATAGTAAAATCTCACTCACCCTAACAGGAAAAGCCTGACTCATTAAACTCAAAGCTCTGACTCTTGCAGAAGGTGTTTGGGGACAAAAATCTTAATATTGACCTCGAGGCAAGGAGAATAAATGGGGAATGATCTCACATAGCCACCATATAATGAAAGGAAAAGACGAATTAATCCATCACTAGGCTGATATCTTGAGGGGCCGAAAATATGCATATTGATACTTAAGAAATATATTCTTCAACAATCTGCAACTGGAATTTATAAGGCCCGAAGGTAATTCCACTCATTTTTAGGTTTATTAGCTTGTTTTGTCTAAGTAACGCTGCCCAAAGGCCCTAAGTAATTGCACATCTCTTGACTTCATTTGGCTGTACCATGTAGACAACAATGTGAGAAAATAATTTACTAAATCTAATCCAAGGACTGAATCAACCCACAGTTTGTTTTGTATCCACAATAAGGGAAACAGTCATTATTTATGTCTGTGGCTTCTCTCACCGAATGGGAAGGAAAAAGAAAGAAGTAGATAGAAAGCTTTGCTTTATGTGTAAGTGATGTGAGGGGATTGGCTTCTCTCTGTTAACTCTGGCCTGTTTTCCCCTCTAGGGAGTAAACAGAGGCAATAAACCAGCGCAAGGCAATGTCCAAGCCCTCCACTCACACGCAAACACATATGCTCCTCGCTCTCTCCAGTTGTTTTTCTACTTGCTCTGAAGCTTTTCGGTGCAGATCCACTGGTTGCCTGCTTTAGGGTGCAGGGAAAATATACCCCCCCATAAAACCAATGCATCCTTTCATACAAAGAATCCTCCTCAAAACATTAGAAATTTTTGCCAAAAGGATTCAGAGGCATATAAAGATGAAAATGATCACATACACTATGGTAAGAATCCAGGTAAAAGAAGGGAGGTTTGCAGGCCCCCAGGCTAACTTTGTACTCTCTGCTTTCCTTCCCACCTCCACTCCCAAATTAGAGGGTAGCTCCAGGAGCCTCCCTCACTGGGAAGCCGTGATGGTGTTGCTATAGGCATGGCTGGAATGTTTCAGAGGGAGGGCAGAGCTGGGGAAGGGGGTGGAGGAACTCTCTGGGGGTGCACTGGGGCTGTGCATGTTTAATGAGTTCAAATCTCTTCCACAAATTAAGTGAAATATTTTTAAAGGAAACAATATTACTTAAGTTTTATTTGTTTCAGCTACCTGGTTACAACTCCACACGGACACAATTAATGGAGGAAATAGAGTATTTTATAAGCCCAGGACTCTTCGTCAATCTGTGACCAAGAGAAATTCTTTGCCTTAATCACCATGCATTCTTTCGGATAGCTCGTATAGTGCCAAAATAATTATTCCAGGCTAAAGAAAAGATTTTGTCTAGTCACTCCCCAAAAGTTATAATGGTTAGAATGCGCCAGTGCATGAATTAATAATGAACTTTGTCCTCTTTTGCAATATTTGCATGTGCATTTTTAAGCAACTCTTACTAATGCATTATTTCATGACTACTTGTGCGCACACACATGGGCCGTTGAAAGCCAAGTTTTCTGTAAATCTAAGAATTGATGGGCAGCCCGGATGCCCTGAAAGTTTCTGTTCCCATGAAATGAATCCCCTTGCCCAACCCAGGTGCTGTGCTCACCAAGAAAAAAGTGAACTGCCTTTAATCGATCATGCACATTATAAAATGTCCTGAAAACTACATATGTTCAGAAGTAAAGAAAAGAAAGCAAAAGAAGAAAAAATCAACTCGTTTTGCCCAAATTTTAAGAAAGAGAACACTAATAGAAACTACTGAGAGGAGAAAAACATCCAAAGTTTATGGTAACAGGATGCTGGAGATTTTAATTCATAAAGACTTCTCATTTTCTCCTCTTTCATCAGACAGAGTAATGACGGAGCAGACATTTCACGGAATTCCTAAATACTTTTCTCTGATTTTTCACAATTTTAATCTTGGGAAAGAAACTGTTTGACTAGTTTGTTCATTCTGGGATAATCCTAAATGTGATATATGCCCCTTATTGTCTTACTTTCATATGCAAAGAAAAGAAAAGCCAGAAAGAGAGATCTCAAGTGAGAGCATAATGGAGATAAGGCACCAGCAATTCCTGAGGGATTGAGACAGGCTAGGGTGTCATTTTGAGTGTTACCCTCAAATGTAATTCCCTCCTCACATTCTGCTCTGACACTGTAAAAAGCAGCCAGTCCAAGTTCATCAACCGAAGTGTAAGACTGTGTGAACATTCCTGATCTCTGAAGAGCATGGCAAAATAAATAATCACTTGTGTTTCTGCCGTTCCCTTCCCTCCACACCTATAAATATGGTTTATTGTATACATAGCTTTTAGGGTCAAGTATTAATGGTGAGAACCATTAAGAGGGCAAAGGCCAGTGACTTCTGACTTGAGTGACCCTTAAATTTAATCTAGCGTGGTAGGAACAGAATTAAAAGTGATGAACTTGCAAAGTGTGGTAAAAACCTGCTTTACCCACACAATTGAGCCGCAACAGAGGAATGAAAGAAATTTAGACAATAAAAATGAACTTCGTGATCTAATTACAGCCCCTGAGTTAAAGGTGAACATTCATAGCCGACTGCCATGCATGAAGGCCAAACTCTGACATCTTCAAAATAGCATGTGTTTGCGGGGACCCAGAAGCTGTTTGAGAATTTTATCAAACATTTAGCTTTATGTCCACTTCAATAAGAGAGATGACAAGACAGGATTTTGGAAAATACAGAAGCCAATTTCTTCAGCCCAGCGGAACTGTACCTTTCAAAATAAATCCTTCAAATTGGTCACACTTACACCTATTTGTAATCCCTTTTCAACTTGAGAACTTTGTGTTCTAGTCTTTTCTCTTGCTCTCTCATCCTCCACCCATTTTCACTTAAATATATCAGTTATTTTCTCTTGTGATTTGAAAGGTTGTTTAATTTATCTATCTTTTAAAAATACCATCAGTGCAGTCTTAATGGTTTTATATTATTCTTTCCCTTCAATAATTTCTTTCTTGAATTTTTTAACCCTATTCTAAGAATCCAACTTCTGAGAGTCTGATTTAGGAGTGGTTTTCAGCTTACTATTTTGAAATAATTTTAGGCTCTTAAAAAGTTACAAAAATAGCATAGTTCTTATAAACCTCTCATGCAGCTTTCCCAAATCTTAACAACTTACCTCAAATTATATAACTAGAGGCCCGATGCACAGAATTCATGCAAGAGTAGGCCTTCCTTCCCCTGGCTGCTGGCACTGGCTTCCCTCTGGCACCAGGGACCCAGACTTCCCTCTGGCACCCAGGATCCAGGTTTCCCTCGAAGCCCTGGCTTCATCCGGAAGGACATCCAGTCTAATTAGCATATTATGCTTTTATTACTATAGATTATCAAAATGAGGAAAGTAGTATTGTTACTATTGTTAACCAATCTACAGAATTTATTCAAATTTCACCAATTTTCCCACTCAGGTCCTTTTTCTATCCAGGATCCTACATTGCATTTATTTATCATGTCATTCCTCCATCTTTCATGACATTGACTTTTTCAAAGGCAGTTATTTCATGGAATGTCTCTCAGTGTGTATTTACGGGATGTTCTCTCATGATGAGATTGATATTATGCATTTTTGGCAAGACTACCACACAAGTGGTATTGAGTCCTTTTCAGTGCATTGTATCCAGAGGTACATGGGGTTGAGATGTCTTATAACTGGAACGTTGAGCTTGATCATTTGGTTACTATGGTGTTCGCTAGATTTCTCCATTGTGAAGTTATTATGTTTCCCTTTGTAACTAACATCTTGTGGGGAGATAGGTTGAGTATGCAAATATTTTCTTTCTTGTCAGATTGTTGCCCCTAATTTTAGCATACATCAATGATTCTTGCCTGTAATAATTATTATTGCAATTGCTGAGTGGTGATTTTCTATTTTCCTTCTATAGTTATTGATTGGAATTCTATGGTAAGAAAAGAGCTGTCCCTTCTCCCCTTTTATTTTATTATTCAAGTATACATGGATATTTCTTTTGTTCAATGGATTATAATTAAATATGATCATGTTTGGGCTCAAATTAGTCCCAGATTTGGCCAAAAGGTAGATCCTGTGTCTTTTTGACATGGTTCCAGCATTTTTTTTCAATACTTCCTAACTTTCTGGCACCAGAAAAGATTCCATGGTCATCTTATATTTTCTCTAAACCAAACCCTGGAATCAACATAATAGTAAACATATTAGCAGACATACTAATTTTACAATTAGTCATAATATGCAAACAATTTGTATAAGTCACTAGAAAATCATGAATATATTTTTAATTTATATATAAATTATTTTAAATGGCAATATTTTTCATATATAGTATATAATGTAATAAACCAACTGATTTTTATTTAGTATTTTCATAGTTTCTAATTTGAATTTTTCCTTCCTATAAACATGATACCTTCTGAGAGTTGGGCCTCTGTATATAAAGATCGCTCCATGAACATAGTGGATGCTCAATAAATATATGCTGGATATGTAAAAGAAGTATTAAATAAATATAATGGTAAATTTTGTTTCTGCCAATTATTTACTATTTCATTAGGATAAAGTCTTAAACGTATGGGAATTGAGGCTTTTGATATTTCAACTTCCAAGATAGACTTTCTCAAAGTATAGGAGACCATAGCTTCTGTAGGCTAATTTTAATCAGTATTGGGTGTTATGTCAGTTTATATATTATGTGTAGACATAGACATTACACATATATGTTTGTATATATACATACATCTATTGTTAGCTTGTAATGTGGTAACTGATATCTGAATTTTGTTATAATTGCTTTTCTTTTTAAAATTAAGAACAGGTATAAAAAATTACAAAAGAATATAATAAATGCTGCTTATCTGTCATGCCAAACATAGTGGGGAGCATCAGTGTTAAGTCTGCTTCCCAATAAGCATTTCAGTAAGAACCCCTTCATGTTATTAGTGTTTTCTCACAAAGAGAAGCCTGATCTGCTTATCTTGAAGGCCATCATTTCTACACATCTTGCCCTGCCTCACAACATACCCACGGGCATGCACACAATGAGAAGATTACTTGGTTGGTGAGGGGCATTTATAGCTACCTCTGACCTGGTTACTAAAATGGCCCAGGTGGGAGAAAAACATGGAAATCTCTCAACTTCAGAATCAGAGAGTCCATCACCAAGTGCCGCAAAGATAAAACCTGGAAGAGTCAGAGCTGGCTTAAGACTGACTAATTATCTTGCCACTTACCCAGCCAGCTTATCTTGGTCCATTGAGGAATTTACCTTCATTTTCTCTTCTGTTTTTAACTTGTTTGATTAGGAAATGAATTGCTCCATATCTTGGAGTTAAGTATTTAACCCAAATGAAACCTCCTGGCCTACACTGCAAATACTCAAATGCTGATGGTGACTCAAAATAAGAGATTCTTGAGTCCTGCACTTGTAGCTAAAGACAGAAAAGTTGTAAACTAAGTCAGCTGGTTAAAAGATATATAAGTTATCCACATTAATTACACATGGCTTATAAATAAAATTTTTAAAAATCAACATTGCCCTTTAAGCAAAGCAGGCCGTATGCTTAGAAGAAACTGTAATGAGCCTTGCCTTCATTTACTAATGTATTTTTCCCTGGAAATTTGGGTTTATGGAGGGAAGTTCTTAAGCCACAGGGCAAGAGAAGGATGTGTTTCACAGAGAACAGTAATGTCAACTATGTCTTTGCCTCAGAATGAGAGACTGTTGCAAAAGGAGTTTAGCTCCATCCATCCCACCAGCATAAAGGTTCAAAGTTCAACGTTTTCCTCAAATGGACACCCTACAGCAAAGCGCAAGAGCATTTGTGCCCTTCACCAGGGTTAACCACAGATAACAAGGCAGAGAACCTGTGTATTGAAGGCAAAAGGGCACTTTCTCCTCCTTAATGGGAAAAAGAACAATTGCTCTGTTGGTAGAGGGCAAAAGAGTCAATGCCTAATGAATTGTTCAATTGTCTCTCCAGAGTATAATCAACTACATTGATTGATTATGGTCAGACAACTAGAAACCAAAATAACCCTTGTGAAAACAAGGGGCGTATGTTACTTGTACTACAAGACAAAGGTAACTGGCAGGGCTCAGAAGTCAGTTATCCAGCTCAGGAGTAGCAGCCATCTGATACATTTCTCTGTGTTTCCAAAAAACCCTCCCTTTTCTGCATGCTGCTGCTTCCTGTCAGAGGAGAAAAACACGTTCTTTTATCTGATGACTAAAGGGATGAAAAAAAAAGAGCTGTCAGATGGGAGGTAGGTTGGAGGGGTGAGTGAAAGAGGCGAATGGATCAAGTAGTACAAATTGCCAGTCATAAACATAGTCACGAAGAGGTGAAGTACAGCATAGGGAATACAGTCAATAATATTGTAATAACTATGTAAGGTGCCAGGTGGGTGCTAGCTTATTGGGGTGATTAACTCATAAGTTATATAAATGTTTAATTACTATGTACACCTGAAACTAATATAATGTTATATGTAACCTGTAATTAAAAATAACATTTTAAAAAATTAATAAAGATAACCAACTTACACAATCCATTTTTAACCTCCTGTGAAAATTAATCAGCTTTTCCCTCCTCTCCATGACCCCCAGACAGGGGAGACCTAGCAACCTCCCATGTAGGTTCGTATAAGGCAAAGACCCCACGATCCCCAGAGGAGCCTCTTCTTCTCACTGCCCTTTCTTCTGAACTCCTGTTCTAATAGTTAACACCTGTTGTACAGTACACCTCATCCCCAAGGTCTGGTGATAGGTCTCCAAGAACAAAATTCACACTCAAAATTCAAAATAAAATGGGCAGTGGGGTAGTGAAGACATTTGGGAAGGAGTAAGGGAGGAAGGGGGAGGGGGAAATGGGAGATATCTGTAATACTATCAACAATAAAAAATACATGAAATAATAAAGTGGTCTTTTAGTATATCAGGATTCTAACTAATAGAGTCACAGAATTCCAGAGTAAGGTCAACCTCTCCAGCACAGTCAGATGACTTGCTGAAAACCCTATAATCCTAATAATAAAAAGAATAATTGATAATATTAGCTGTTTACTATGTCTCTGGCATTGTTCTAAGCACTTCTGTGAGGGTTATCTCATCCCTTATTGATTGGGGTACCATTGTTGCATTAATTTTGCAGGTGAAAAAAACCGGAGCACAGAGAACTTCAGTAACGTGCCCAAAGTCCTCCAGCCAGTGAAAAAAGTAAGCCATAACTGAAACCAGGCAGTTTGAAACCAGATTAGAGGCCTGACTCTAACTTGAAATGTAGCAGCAGAGCTGGGACTGGACATAAACTCTCTCCCACTTCAGTCAGCCTTGCATCTACCATGCCCCTTTCCAAATCACTTAGCTCAGCTCAAATAAGAAGACTTCTATTTGGCCCAGCCAGTGAGGCTCAGTGGTTGAGCATCTACCCATGAACCAAGAGGTTGCCAGTTCAATTCCCAGTCAGGCCAGGTGCTTTGGTTTTGGGCTTGATCCCCAGTAGGGGGCTTGCAAGGGGTAGCCAAGAGATGATGCTTCTCTTTCATTGGTGTTTTTATCTCTCTATCCTTCTCATTTACTCTCTCTCTAAAAATCAATAAAAACATTTAAAAAAAAGATTTCCATTTGAAGCTGAAGAGACCTGAGATCTCTATAACAGCTTTAGCACTATTCTAAAATGGCCTCACGAGTACCCATAAGTATTATTTTATTTCTGGCTCATATACTTTCCACCAGGACAGGACACCACATCAGTGAGGTCGTTAAATTTTTATAATAACAATATTATGCTAATGGAAATTATTAGTCGATTCCTTATCCCCCCAAAAAACCATCTGGTAGGTTTACCTGGCAATTACTTTGAGATGTCATGGTGGATCTTAAAGCATAAAGAATATAGGGATTCATGACTCTCTCTGAGCAATGGAGTTTTCCATGTGGTAACAAGCTGGCATGGCTGGACTATTGGATTTAGACATAAACAGGATACTGGAAAAGACTTGGGGAGAGCACACGGCAGCTCTCAGATTAGAATTGAGGTGGCAGGGTAGCGAGCATAGGTATTTCCAAGACCAAGCTTCCTACGGAGAGACTTTGTTGCCAATATTTTGATTGCATTATGAATTTCTTTTTAAAATGGTTTGTTCCTTAATATCAAATAATAAAACACAGGTATTAGGGCCAATTTAAGTAATTTAGAATAATTAGAGTCTTAAGTAGGCAGCACATGTTCTGAGCAGAACAATCTCTCTCCAAACAACAGTGATGTCAGAGGCTTTGGGTTTGGGTCTATTTTCTCTCTCTCCTCCCTGTGGCTCCAACGCGTGGCGTAGTTTCCCTTCCCGGAGCCCAGTTACCCAGTAACTCCTGAAATGGTTGGATAAATGTTGGCTGCCGTGCACATTCAACCTTGAAAGCACAACAATCTGGGATTTTAATTCAAACAAATGTGAAAATGGATTATAAATAGGATCCAGCTGCATTTCTAATAGTGAAGAGAAAAAAAAAGTAGAGACCAAAAAGTAAGAGAAAGGAAAATGAAAGCACCTTGCCTCTCTTTTCCTTATGCCCCCCCCCTTCCACAGGCTGCAAACATAGCCTTGTTGAAAGAGGCCTCAAGAAGTCTAAAATGTTTTAATTATGTTTAATTAAGTTGTCATTTGTTACATGGCTTCCTGAAAGTTCTGCCCAATTAAACCAGGCTCCACATTCAGATCTACACATTTACCTACAGCTCAGCTTTGGGTAAAAGGAAAAAAGAAATGGTTAGCAGAGTCTGTCTTCGTGGAGGCTTCCCATCCTGCTGCCGACACTATAGTTTATATAATATTAATACAGATGTTGGCCAGCGCCACCCAAGGCTTCTGCAGGGGCACTGACAAAGACGACCCCACCCCAACCCCCAATAACCCTTGGCTTCCCCACAGTAGTTTTTATACATGTTAATATTTGAATATGGAAAAAGTGTGAGCAATTCACCTCAAATCATTAGTACCTTCCCACAAATGGAATGAAGTTACCTATAGCCTGGATCAGTGGAGAAATCTAACTCTCCCAATTCAAACTTCTTATCAATAGACAGTGTTATGATCATGGCTATTTTAAAAATATCAGCTCTACCAGTAATTTGATTAATCCTGGCAATATCCCCCCACAGGGCCACTGTGTATGATTGCACAAGTTATGATCTGCACAACCATAGAGGGCGCCATCTATAGCACAGTCATCATTGGTTTATATTTTTACTATGACAGATGACAGTGGTGTGTCTTGAGGAATAGGCCCCAATTTCTGATTAATGCATTTAGCCTAGGCAGTGATGACCCATAGAGTTCTCACTGGACTGAATTTTAAACAAAGAACAGGCCATGCCGAAACCGGTTTGGCTCAGTGGATAGAGCGTTGGCCTGCGGACTGAAAGGTCCCAGGTTCGATTCCAGTCAAGGGCATGTACCTGGGTTGCGCGCACTTCCCCAGTGGGGGATGTGCAGGAGGCAGCTGATCGATGTTTCTCTCTCATCGATGTTTCTAACTCTCTATCTCTCTCCTTTCCTCTCTGTAAAAAATCAATAAAATATATTAAAAAAAAAAAAAAAGAACAGGCCATAATGTACTTGAAGATTTTTCACTCCTATCTTAAGAATTAAGTCTATTTTTTTGTCAAATGAAAACACTTTTCATTAATAAATCCCACTATATAATCATAGGAAAAATCAGGAGTTTTCACAACAACCTGCAATACGGCATTTATTAAAAACAAACAAACAAAAACACACACCAAAAAACATTTCACCCCAGAATTAAGTAATTAATTTTTTTAAAATATATTTTATTGATTTTTTTACAGAGAGGAAGGGAGAGAGATAGTTAGAAACATCGATGAGAGAGAAACATCGATCAGCTGCCTCCTGCACATCCCCCACTGGGGAAGTGCCCGCAACCCAGGCACATGCCCCTGACCGGAATCAAACCTGGGACCTTTCAGTCCCCAGGCTGACGCTCTATCACTGAGCCAAACCGGTTTCAGCTTAAGTAATTAATTTTGAAGAAATCCATTAAATGTGTGCAATACTCAGTAGACTACCTATCTCCCCTTTCGTGTCTTTAATTTAATATAAAAACCTCTGTTTCTCCCTTATTTGCTCACAAGAATCAACAATCCAGGTCAGAGGCAGAATTTGCCTACAATAGCAAATGCTTCCCAAACATTCAGCAAACAATCTCTAAGTTTGAATATTCCCTTCCAAGGATTGTTTGTTTCACCTGCAAACATTTCCAGTGGGAAAATGTTTATCGCACTCTCTGTGGAGAAGCAATTATTTGTTTGAGAAGAAGCTTAGCTAGATAGCAGACAATTTTGCAAACATGCCCACAGATCAATTGTGACACAAAAGGCTCCTGTTCTTCACTCCCAATCTCCCTGAAATATTTCTGGCTGAGGTCTTAGCAAATATTCTTGCAGGTTTTCAAGAATGCATGTATGTGTCTTGTGCACAGGCAGGGTTGCCCAGTGCTTCTCCAAAAATGTGTGTGTGTGGCCACCAAAACCACTAACCTCTAGAGATCAGCTGAAAAAGCACAACCGAGCCCCTGTGTGTGGTACTAAGAACCTACAGCCTCCAGGGAACCCAAAATATTTGTATTCAAATGCACCCACACTTCACTGTCGACAGGAAATAAATCAGAAGAAACAAAAATGAACACCAAACACTGTAGGAGAAACGGAAACGGGTATCACATATGTGAAACATGGGGCTGCTTCTGTCTTCATTTAGAATTCCTCAGAAGTAGACTCTGAGACAGTGTATTTTATTTGAGAGGTGATCCCAGGAAATAGTGATAAGGGCATGGGGAAGTAGGATAGGAAAGAGAAGACAACAATAAAATGTGTATTAAGCCAATTGTCACTGTGGGTAACTAGAACTTAATCTTGTTGGGAAACATGCCCTGCAGATTTGCCCCAGACGAGGAAAAAAAAAAGCTGGGTTGTCTATATACCAACTCCTGTAAGTCACTGACTGGTCAAGAGCGCTTATAGGGGTATCAAATGTCTGGTGCTTCCGGCACAGTGCTCTACAATGGTAAGGCCCCATGGTTTTGGATGGCACATCACAGCATCTAATACTCACTGTTTGTAGTTAGTATGTATCTTAGTTCAAATCTGAGACAGAATATGATTGGCTCAGCTTGGATCACAGTTCCTATTTGGTCCAATTAAACTTTTCCTTTAGAGCAAGGCCATCTGATATGAACATGTCCACGTGGGCCTATCCCTTCAGCCGTGGCTTTGGGGCACCTCCAAAGAAGGTGAGAAAGCCTGGAAAACCTTCCAAGCGTGCCTAAGTATACAACACCCCCTGCTACTGTAACTAGCCCATGTTTTATCTTCATTTGATCTCTTTGGTTGCCAGGTTACCACAGTGAACACTCATTCCTGTCTTTATAGACAAAGTAATATTCTCATGAAAGGATCTGCCTACTACCGCACAGCCTGTGTAATTACCCATTATGGCTACATTCTCTCTTATGAATCTCTCATAGTCTAAATTCCCTTGGACAGGATTTACCTTTGCTGTCATTTGCTGCAAAGTTCATCTTAAAGGAGAACAGCACCTTCACATAAAAGCAGGTTGACTACTGGCTTTGGGTCAAGCTCTAAGTCCATACCTGTCCAATGTGCATTTAGACCTTCCCCATGCCCTGGGATATTTCATGGTGCCTGAGGGTAACTTCCCTCCCTTCAGCAGTGCTTTACACACTTAATAGGAAGACAGATTGGAATTCTCTCTAGTGAAGAAAAGAAAGGCGGGATAGTCTCCATAGTTCACCTCTGTGATGGGCACAAACGCAACCAGGTCTGGCTATCAACAGGAACTGACAACAGTGCAACGCTGTACAGCAACTTGTTGACAAGTGAGGATGATGATATGAGGGAAAAACATGCCAAAGATGCCCAGAGTTTGTACTGGAACAAAAGAATGCACTTGGGAGTGTGAAATTATGAAAAGTAGAATAATATCCTTCTTGACTCTGGGTTTCCACAATAAAACTTCCTATTAATGATAATAATCTCGGTAATATAGGCATATCTCATTTTATTGTGCTTTGCAGATATTGCATTTTTTATAAGTCAAAGGTTTGCGGCAATCTAGCACTGAGCAAGATGTACCCACTTTCGTGTCTCTATATCACATTTTGGCAATTCTCACAATATTTAAACTTTTTCCGTATTATTATATTTGTTAGAATGAGCTGCGATCAGTTATCTTTGATGTTGCTATTGTTGTTGTTTTGGGGCACCAATAACCACACCCATAAAACATGGCAAACTTAATTTATAAAATGGTGTGTGTGTTGACTGCTCTACGCACCAGCCATTTCCCTAGTCTCTCTCCCTTTCTTAGACCTCTCTATCCCCTGGGACACAAAGATACTGCAATTACACAAATTAATCCTACAATGGCCTCTAAGATTTCCAATAATAATAATAATAAAAGTCCCATGTGTCTTTAAATCAAAAGCTAGAAATGATTACGCTTAGTGAGGAAGTCATACTGAAAGCCAAGATAGGCCAAAAACTAGGCCTCTCGCATCAAACAGGCAAGTTGTGAATGCAAAAGAAAAATTTTTGAAGGAAATTAAAGGTGCTACTACGGTGAACACATGAATGATAAGATAGTGAAATAGCCTGGCTGGTGTGGTTCTGTGGTTGAGCATCTACCCATGAACCAGGAGGTCACAGCACAATTCCCAGACAGAGCACATGCCTGGGTTTTGGGCTTGGTCCTCAACAGGGGGCATGCAGCAGGCAACTGATTGATGATGCTCTCTCATCATTGATGTTTCTATCTCTCTCTCCCTTTCCCTTCCTCTCTCTGAAATCAATTAAAACATTTTTTTTAAGAAAGTGAAATAGCCCAGATATAACCAAAATAATTAATAAAGGTGGCTACACTAAACAACAGATTTTCAATGTAGATAAAACAGCCTTGTATTGGAAAAAGATGCCATGTATGACTTTCATAGCTAGAGAGAAGTCAATGCTGGCTTCAAAGCTTCAAAGGATAGGCTGACTCTCTTGTTAGGGGCTAATATAGCTGGTGACTTTAAGGGCAAGCCAATATTCATTTATCATGATGAAAATCCTAGGGCCCTTAAGAATTATGCCAAACCTCCTCTGCCTGTGCCATGTAAATGGGACAACAAAGCCTGGATGATAGCACATCTGTCTACAACATGGTTTATTGAATACTTTAAACCTAATGTTAGACTTACTGCTCTGGAAAAAAGAAAAAGATTATTCTGACACCAACCAGAGCAATGAGGAGGAGTCGTTATGGAAGATTCTGAAGGAAAAGTATTTCGGCCAGAGGGAACAGCAAAAATAAAAGCCACAGGTGAGAATTAGCATGGAGTATGGAGTATTGAGGAATGGAGATGAGAAGATAATGACGATTGGGGAGATGAGTAGTAGGTGTCTGAGGAAGGCAAAGGCCACATCATAATGACCTTGTGAGCATACTAAGGATTTGGGTTTTATTCTAGGTACAGTGGGAAGCACTTGGGAATAGTTAAGCAGAGGAATGACAAATCTGAATTATACTTTTAAATCATACACACCTTCTGTACAATTCTTCCTCGAGCTGCCAAGTCCCAGCTCAGAGGCCTCCTTCCCTTTGAAGTTTCCTCTCAGTCTCTCAGCTACACTTGAGCAATCCACCCCCTATATTCTCTCTCTTCTTGGCATAGATCTCCATTTAATCAAGGGCCTTGTTGTAGCACAATGATGGGTTTGACTGTCTCTCTCTTCATTCGACCATAAAATCCTTGAGGGCAGGGATCATATTTTTTTGTTCTTTTATCCCTAGAAACTCCTTACACTGGACTTTTTCTTCTGAGAATGAATAAACTCTGAACCTGGTTCTGGTGTTTAAGATCACCAAGGATGGTGGGGTTACAGGGGCGTTTCAAAGCCATATAGCACACTGGCTTCCAAAAAGGTTAAGTCAGAAGTTGATATGCAGGCATCTTTGTTCATACAACAAAAGTCAAAAGGTGAGCCAGCCAGTGTGGCTCAGTGATTGAGCATTGACCTATGAACCAGGAGGTCACAGTTCAATTCCCAGTCAAGGCACATGCTGGGGTTGTGAGCTCGATCCCCAGTGTGGGGAGTGCAGGAGGCAGCTGATCAATGATTCTCTCTCATCATTGATGTTTCTATATCCCTCCCCCTTCCTCTCTGAAATCAATAAAAAAATATTTTTTAAAAAGTCAAAAGGTGAAAAAATTCTAAATAAAGGGGGTGAAGGGAACAGAATCCTTCTCTCTTGCCCTACCTGTCTGCCACATCTGTGGGGGCCCGTGAGATCCTTCTGAGGTCTTCAAGGACTGCAAGAGTTTCAAGGCTCACAATTTGAAAACTATTCATTTGACCTAACAAAAAGGAAAAAGGAAAAAGGAGAGAACAAAGGGTTAAATGAGTTGCTCTAGTCTCAAAAATAATAGCATGGCTGAGTCATGTCACTGCTTATGAAACCCCAAAGAGCTGAGGCTCTGAACCGCCTTCTCTCTTTTTGAGCGGATTTTTCAGCTCTCAGGCTGGGTCCTCAGAGTTAATCTTTAGAAGTGGGAGGCAGAATATTCTCTGGGCAAAGTCATGACTTCAGAACTCCTCTTATTTCGTGTTCTGACAGATCACCTCCTTGCTGCCACTCAGGACACCCATGTATTTGCCCAGGATTTGCCAGAGAGAGGTGCCTGACTCAGTTTTCTGGGCTTTTTATTATTTCCCAACCATGTGTGTTTGCTCAGTTTCTTCACCCAGCAGTGAACCCTCCCATCCTAAAAATAGAAGAGGAGAAAGAGATTTATAAAAATATATCAAGATTTCTGTCCCCTTCTCAGCCCAACTTCAAATCTAATTGTCTCCACACTCAAATTAGAATCAAGAATCGTGCCTCCGCGTGTCTGGAATCACCCCTCCCATGCAATTATTTTCAAGTTGTGCTTACTTGGTTTGAAAAGTGCCTTATAAGCAGAATCATATTCATGTATTAACTGTAGTATAGATGTTATCATGGCCACCATCCACATTATCACTCATAAACTGTTATATAGTACAACAGAGCCATGACAAATTCTGAGAAGATAATTTTTACACTTCACTTTCCTGAGTAGGAGTAAACTATATTACTGCTTCCAGCTAGTTTACATTCATCCTTCAGTCCAACATTACCTCAATTCAAAGTAAAGGTAAAAACAAAAACAAAAAACCCCTGCTTTCCATCCAAAGATTTTAACTATAAAACCTTGCATCTAGATGTGTGACTTCAAGTAGAATTTGGAACTCAATGTTTCTGCTTTTTCAAGAACTTAGTCTGCATTTGGGCAGCCTGGATACCAATGGTTGAAACTCACACAAAACCAAAGACAGTGTCTCCTTAAATTTTTTTTTCAAATGGTTAGAAAAGTACCAAAATATAAAAAACCTCAAAAGCTGAGGGTCAGTCTGGTCAGTGCTCCTCAGTGGTTATTCCTGGTTAGGGCACATGGCCATGTTTTGGGCTTGATCCCCAATAGGAGGCATGCAGGAGGCAACCAACAGACAATCCTCTCTCATCACTGATGTTTCTGTCTTTCCCTCTTCACTCCTCTCTGAAACAAAAATGTATTTATTTTTTTTAAAAAGTTAATGGTCAAAAGTGATTTCATACTGCCATTTGCAATGACATGGATGAATCTTAAGAGTATCATGCTAAGTGAAATAAGTCTGACAGAATAGGACAAGAACCATATGATTTCATTTATATAGAGTGGGGCCTTGACTTATGAATGTCCCGACTAATGAGTTTTTCGAGATACGAGCCATCTCTTGGCAGATTTTTTGCTTTGAGTTGCGAGCTAAAATTCGGGTTACGAGCCAGCTTCAGATACCCCACCGCTAGTTGCTGCAGCGAACGTCACAGTGAATGCCACATCAGTCCAGCATTCAATTCATTGTAATGGTGAAAATTGATTTGACATACGAGTAATTTGAGATACGAGCTCGGTCACGGAACGAATTAAACTCGTAAGTCAAGGCCCCACTGTATAGGATATAAAATAGAAAGCAACAAACTCACAGACAAAGAAAACAGTATGGTGGTTACCAGAGGGAAGGAGTATGGGGGAGGGTAAAGAGGGTAAAGAGGTTCAAATATATGGTGATGAAAAGAGACTAGACTTTGGGTGGTGATCACACAATATAATATACAGATGATGTATTATAAACTGTACACCTGAAACTTATATAATGTTATTAACCAATGTCACCCCAATAAAATTAATATAAATTAATAAATAAAAGATAGACCTTGACTGAGTGAATGAAAAAAAAAGTGATTTCACTAGATTACCAGATTCAACCTCTGATTTAGACTGGTCTATAGAATCATCAGAATTGAGAAATAGTCTGTCTTTGTATTTTTGTTGTTTGTTTTTTTAATTTACCTTTATAACAATTGTGCTCCCTCAACCACAGGTTATATAAAGATCTTTTCATCTAGTGTGGCATTAGCTCGTCACCATGAATCTGTAGGTCAGGGCAATTGTCTTCCCCATTGTAACTGACAGAAAATGGCCCCCAGGTGAGTCTCACAATGTTCCATACTCTTCACTATTGTACCAAGTGCCTCCTTCTGTGCCAAGTGGCTTCTCTGACCAAACTTCCCTCACTTAATCCAACCTCTTGTTTTTAAGCAGGACCACAGCAATGGTTCTGTTGAATCAATGCAGTAGCATTTTCTAGAATTAAAGATGCAGGATTGCCATTAGTCAGCTGCAAACTCATCCTCTCTGTCTACCTAAACTTCCTATAATGTAGTGACATAATGGCTCCAGTTTTCACACAAAACAGACTCAGGTTGATTTCCTTCCTCTGGCCTTACCGAAATTTGGGAATTTGGACACATTTTTATAATATCCTTAGGCTTCATTTAGCACAGTATCTGAAACAGTAGAGACACTTAAAAAAGTGACAGCCATTACTATGCATTCAGCTGTTCTCCTTTATTTGTACACTGTGTGATGTTCACAGTGTTTGCATACTGTATGATGTCAGAATTTAAAAATTAAATTCTCATTGCATGCCTATATCAATTAATAGTTATATGTACTATACATGACTGAAATAATTCCTTTGTGAGAGGGAGGTGCCCATATGATGTTCTACTTATTTCAAAGCTAATTTTGACATCATTCATAGTAGAAACAAGTCAGAAGCTTGAAACTTTCAGGAATACACAGCTATCATTGCTAAAAAATTAGTTGTCATTTGTTATATTAACTTGTTTAACATTTTTCACATTGCTTTTTGCTATCTTTATTGCCCTGTATATTTAGAATAAAACTATTTTATAATAAGTAGCCCTTATTTCTTTTGATTAAATTCCAACTGTGGTAGATTAGGTTATTGTTTACCAAATATTAACTCCTTTCTCCCCATCTCCATGGAAGGTACCTTTCCCACCCCTTTGATGTTGGACTTGACCAAGTTCTTTTGGCCAGTGTGATGTGAGTGAACATGTCATAAACAAAGGCTTGAACTGTGCTTATGTGGTTGGGATTGCTGGACGGCATTCATGACAGCATCATGAAAAAAGCAATATGTCCCCAAAAAATCACTGGTCCAAAGAGGTAAGGGAAACTTGAAAGCAAGATCATTTGAAACCAGCTTAAAATAACCCAATTCAGCTAACTCACAAAAATACGTAAGTAATAGCTATTGTTGGAAACCTCTGGCTTTTTTAGTATTTTGTTATGCAGCATTATTGTGGCAACAGCTGACTGATACATGGGCTCTATAAAAGATGATATACTATTCAGGTCACTTACCATTGTAAGTAATAGAAACCTGACTCAAAATGGTCTGAGCAAAAGAAATAAAGCAATGAATAACACCTGTGGCTTTAGGTAAAGATGGACATAGATCCTCATGTAACATGATTCAAATGGTGTTATCAGGAGTTGACCACTCACTATCTCTCAGCTCAGCTTTCCTCTCTGCTGGCTTCATTCTCAGACAAGCTCCCTCCATGTGGTGACCAAGATAGTCTCCAGAGTGTTAGGATTGCATGCCATCTATATCTGCCCTAGAAGGAGGACAGCACCTCTTTTCTAAAATCTCTAGCAAAATTCCTGGGATTCTCTTTGATCAAAGGTAGATCACAATTGATCTAACTAGTATCCCTGATTGGTCAGGAATGAAGCTAGGGGCAGGTAGGGAGAGAGTCAGTCAGTCCCATTCAAACCTCGGGGACTGAAATCAAGGAAGGAATGGGCCCCCAGGGAAACATTAAGACACTGTTACCAAAATGGTATATAGAGGCAGAAATAATAGAAGAACATAACCTTTTTTTTTTTTCTGACTTAATGTACTAGGAAGCTGCCCCTACTGTAGAGCCTTATAAGAAGTGCCATCAGGCCTTCTAAGAAATCTCTCAGGCATATCCCAGCATTGGTTTTAAGCTCTATGCCTTAGCATGGCAGCTCTAAATTGCACTCCTCATTTCACTTGCCCTGGTATTTTCCTAGTACCTTGGCCTATTTGGGTTGTGGTTGTTTGGTCAGAACAGAAGGCTTTAGTTCTCTCCACACTAACGAGAGGGAAATGATCAAACCTGGGCACTAAAAAAAGCTAGACATCAACCTTCTGCCAGTTTTGGGAAAAAAAAAAAAACTAACCTAAATGTATAGCCAAATCTTGGATTGAAAAGCAGCAAATTATAATTCAGCATCTCTGAACGCTTGGCCAAGCACAAGAAATGGGGCTCCCTCAAAGCACCATTTTCGAACCAAGCCTGGATATTGCCAACCATTTTGGTAAAGAACTCTGCTTTGTGATTTCTCAGGAGCTACTCTGCCAGTAAGTTATCACTTGGAGCTATTTTTGAAACAGGCACACCATCGCTCTGCATCAGGAATCGTCAATGCAAGTAGTATTAAGTGATGGCCATCATGAAACTGGAACTGGGTGACTCATCTGTGGGAATGGGTACATATGACCTGCTGCCACTTTGGATGCCAGTGCTGATCAGGTAGGTGAAAACCATAGTCAGTAGCCAGCTGGTTTCTCCTCACCGCTGTGATGAGATATGAAGAGCCTTTTGGACCAGGGTTGATCATTGTATCCCTACAGGAAGAATTCTCGCTTAATTCCCTTTGTTTTCCTTCCAGAACATAACCCAGTTAGTATGGTACACAATCCTATGGCAAGCTTATACATTTCTATCTCCACAGTCAAACCAGATGAATGTCTCAGTCCAAGACTACTCTCAAGCTATGCTCTTTGTTATTGAACTCTTCTAACAACTAAACAACAGCTTACACTAGAGCTTGAAAATAATAACCTGGGCAAAATATATGTATTTGTTGATTTAAGTAGACACACAGGTAATCAGAGGACAAACAGGCTTCATTTCCAAGTTAGTCCAGGTCCAAACAGCCCAGTCCTAGCAGTCAGAAGGCTGGAGACCATTATGGGGTCTCCAGCCTCTGGATTTTTAACAGGTCCTTAGTAAGTAATAAAAATATTTGTAAAAGGTTTTATTTTATAAATGAGATGTATATCATCAAATATTGGAAGAAGCAATATTTGCAGGACCACTCAAATGTTCACCTGCCATACTGTGGATTAACCACTTTTTAGCATCATTCTCCAAGAATGATTATTTAAAAGCCTGACCATGCGTCAAGCCCAGGATATTCTTATCTCACAGAAGAGAAAGATAAGATTCAAAATCATTCAGGAACTTCCTGTTCCTTAGTGATCAGCCAGGGTTGAAGCTCAGAGATCCCAGAGTCTCCTAGGGACTTCCCTTCTAGTGGGATAACAGG
>NW_006286587.1:4096542-4099075 GCF_000327345.1 Myotis davidii | reverse complement strand
GGGGAGTTGGGGGTGAGGGGGGGAGAGGGCAATTTCCCCATGAACACATTATTTTTATTTTGAACAACAACAACAACAATAATAGTAAAGCCTTGGCTTTTAATAGGGCTTCACTGTTTACAAAGAATTTCACATGAATTATCTTATTTATCAGTTAAATGATTATCCAATTTAAAACATTAACTAGGTAGTACTACATAGGAAAAAACACACAAACCCAGGTACAGATATGCATCTATATATACATTTACCTCAGTGCTCATACCCTCATTACAAGAGCAGTGGAGTCACTATCTTGAACTTGAGAAATACCATGACTTCACATACAGACTGGGTAATCTGGCTTGTGAGATAGGTAGATATTAACTATCATTAAGACCTTATTTTTTTAGTTGGAAAAACTGAGACATGCCAGTTATTCAATAAAGCAACCAAGATTATTAAGAGTAAAGGGAGAAGCCAGGCTGCTGGCAGCCCAATGTAGAGGAACACCCCCTTCCCAGTGGAACAGGATTAGCTGGTTGATTACAGAGGCAATCCCAGCAGATAGGGCAAGACAGCAGCTGCTTATATGCTTGTCTCTTCCACCTGCTGACATGAGCCTAGTATCAGCACTACCTCCACAGGAGCTATCCTCTATTGAGTTCTTATTACCTGGCTCCAGGCACTGGATGTGGTCTCATGCATCAGATGCCATCCAGTTCTCACAATAAGTTGATACTATAATTGCGTCTGTTCTGTATGTGTAGAAGGGAAGCTCAGAAAAGTTAAGCAACATGCCCACGATCACACAGCCAGGGAAGTTAAGAGCTGGGATTTGAACTTGGCTCAGTTCGACTACAAAGTCTGTCCCTGTCCCCCAGTCTCCTTGCACTTCACTATTCACATTTGCCGCCCACTTCCTCCTTCCTTCCTTTCTTCTTCCCACCACCTTACAGAATCAGAAGGTATCACAGAAGCAAACAATAGCTTTCTTCTGACAAGGCCTCCTCTTCTCAGTATTATTCTGATAAGAACATCCTAACAGAAACTCTGGGGAAGCATCATATCTCATTAGACTCCCTTCATTTAGCCCATACAGTGGCTATCAGTTTACACCCCTCCCCCTTTCGGATATAGGTCTTGCAGGGAAACCAACTTCCCTCACAGATAATGCTAATTAACCGTCAGAGCAAGCTAGTTTTCTGTTACTGCTGCGCTATCAGTAAAGGGTCAGGCAGGACTTTGTGTGCACTGAGAGCCCATAAAAGGCCTCAGCCAATGGCACAGCAGCTTTGCCTTCAGGGCTCATGCCAAGTAGCTTACAAGGGGATACGTATCTTCTAGAATCTAAAAATACTTTTAAAAAGGGAGTTTGGGGGTTGGCTTCAGAAAAATATATACAGAAATCAAGGAGAAATGGTAAGAAACACTTTGTGCTATAGGACTCTCAGTGGGCTTTTTCACATTCTGTTTTGTTTGTTTGTTATATTCCCTACATGCTGCTGCTTAACATGGGCTTCTTCCTTTCTCTCTACATTTTGTGAGGGCTAGTGAGACGTTTTGCTCTGGACACAGGTTCAACAGAAGCAAGCAGGAACTCTGCTTGACCCAAGACATGCTCCACACTCCCCTCTCTCTGATTCTTCTACAGTCCTCTTCTTCCCTCAATTCAAGGACCAATAAATATCTAGTTTGGAAGAATAATTTAATCTCCAGAACAAGATTGTCAACCTTTATTGTTCTGTGGATTCACTGGGCAATCTGGTAAAGCCAACTGAGGGCTTCTCAGAATGATTTTAAGTGCATTTAATAATATGCATAGGATTATTTAAAAAAAAACAATTATATTGAAACAGTTACAGCTTGATTGCGTTAAAGCAGTGATTTTCAACCTTTTTCATCATCTCATGGCACCCATAAACTAATTACTAAAATTGTGTGGCACACTAAAAAACAGATTTTTTTCTGCCAATCTGACAAATGATAGGTATAATTTTACTTTTTTATTTTTTATATATTTTATTGATTTTTTACAGAGAGGAAGGGAGAGGGATAGAGAGTTAGAAGCATTGATGAGAGAGAAAGATCGATCAACTGCCTCCTGCACACCTCCTACTGGGGATGTGCCCACAACCAAGGTACATGCTCTTGACCAGCATTGAACCTGGGACCTTTTAGTCTGCAAACCAACACTCTATCCACTGAGCCAAACCAGTTAGGGCTAATTTTAATTTATTTACAAAAATAATAGTAGTAGTAATTGGCTGCCCTTTTTGCTCCAAAGTGACTTTTTAAAGAATCATGTACCTACTAGAGGCCTGCTACACAACCATTTGTGTACTCAGGGGGGTCCCTCAGCCTTCCCTGTGCCCTCTCGCAGTCTGGGATCCCTCAGGGATGTCCACCTGCTGGCTTAGGCCCGCTCCCTGGGGGAACAGACCTAAGCTGGCAGTCAGACATTCCTCTGGCAGCCCAGGAGCCTTCAGGGGATGTCCACTTGCCAGGGGGGAGTAGGACCGTGCTGCAGTCAGACATCCTTAGCACTGCTGAG
>NW_006286587.1:4095503-4096405 GCF_000327345.1 Myotis davidii | reverse complement strand
CCCCTTCAAGGTGGAGGTCCCGCTGGGTTGCCTGGCCAGCCTGGGTGAGGGGCTGAGGGCTGTTTTCAGGCTGGCCACCCCCTTCAAGGTGGAGGTCCCGCAGGGTGCCTGGCCAGCCTGGGTGAAGGGCTGATGGTGGTTTTCAGGCTGGCCACAGCCCCTTCAGGGTTGGGGGGTCCCGCTGGAGTGCCTGGCCAGCCTGGGTGAGGGGCTGATGGCCGTTTTCAGGCTGGCCATGGCCCCCAGTGACCCAAGCTCCCAGCCTCTCCTTTTTTTCTTTTCTTATCTTTTTTTTCCCAGCAGGTATCTGGGATTTATTTATCTTCTATAATTGAAACTTTGTAGCCTTGAGTAGAGCCAGGGGCAACACAGGCTCCCAGCCTCTCCTTGAGCGAAGGCCACTGCCAGCTGGAAGTAGGTATCTGGGATTTATTTATCTTCTGTAATTGAAACTTTGTAGCCTTGAGCAGAGCCCAGTGCCAGCCAGGGCAGGCGGGAAGCTTGGCTTCCTCCATCGCCAGGGGCAACCCAAGCCTCCTGCTTGCTCCAGCTCCGTGGCCGCTGCCATCTTTGTGATGGAGTGATGGAGTAATGGCTAATTTGCATATTACTCTTTTATTAGATAGGATACGTGTATATAAGGATTTCTGCTACCAAGAATAAACTAATCAGATGCAACCTTTCTAAGTGATATGACCAATAAAATGCAATTCTATTATATGACCTATATACTTGTGGTTCAAGACAGCACATTCACATTAGAGGGCTATGGTTGTGTTGGCTATTGTCTTTCTTTTATTTAATAATCTAGAGAAAAAAAGTTGGTGTCCCTGACTAAATAGTCAGGTTTTGCATGTTTTAAAAGTTTTTGTAGCCAAACCGGTTTGGCTCAGTATAGAGAG
>NW_006286587.1:4088918-4095308 GCF_000327345.1 Myotis davidii | reverse complement strand
TCAAGGGCACATGCCTGGGTTGCAGGCTCGATCCCAAGAAAATTATTTAATTTATTTTTTAAAATTATTTAATAACAATAAATTAACCAACCAAACAAAAAACAAATAAATAACACTGCAGTGCCCTGACCGGTTTGGCTCAGTGGATAGAGCATTGGCCTGAGGACTGAGAAGTCCCAGGTTCGGTTCCGGTCAAGGGCACGTACCTTGGTTGCGGGCACATCCCCAGTGGGGGGTGTGCAGGAGGCGACTGGTCGATGTTTCTCTCTCATCGATGTTTCTAACTCTCTATCCCTCTACCTTCCTCTCTGTGAAAAATCAATAAAATATATTTTAAAAAAAAGTTCTTGTAGCACACTGGTTGAAAATTTCTTGTTAAAGTAATATATGTGCTCATTCATTAAAGCTTGAAAGAGATCCAGTGGTGGATCTAACATTTACCACACTTTCAAAATACTGAAGAAGATAAAGGGCATTTTGAGATAGCTGCAAAAAACTACAGTACAATATGCAACAGAGTGTTCCTATAACCATGGCTCTTTGTCCATATTTATAATTAATGTAATTTATAATATTTTCAACTAAAGCATGGGAAATATAAAGAAGTAATTTTTTCCCCTAAGTTCATCAACACCCTGACATCTACTCATGGATCCCTTGGTAGATCCCAATATAAGAATGCCTTTTGTAAAAGTCTGTAGACTATAAATCTGCCTGAAATTTTTTCACCCCATAAGCTCTGCACTCTCTCTGCTTTGCATCTTTTCTTTTCTTTCCTTTTTTTAAACTTATTTTTATTGATTTCAGAGAGGAAGAGAGAGGGAGAGATAGAAACATCATTGATAAGAGAAAATCATTGATTGGCTGTCTCCTGCACATCCCACACTTGGGATCAAGCCCACAGCCCAGGTATATGCCCTTGACCGGAATCAAACCTGGGACCCTTCAGTCCACAGGCCGACACTCTATCCACTGAGCCAAACCAGCTAGGGCTGTTTTGCCTCTTTAACCTGAAGCTCAGACACCTTTTAGCAAGGACCATGGGCTTCCCCCTGGTTCCTAGTACCGGTCAGTAAGATTGCTTTAAAAGGCATCTTCAAGTGTCTGGTCAGGTCTTCTGTCCATTTTTTTAATGGGGTTGTTTGTTCTTGTGGTGGTAAGTTGTCTGAGTTCTTTACAAAATGTTAGGTAATAACCTCATAGCAGATCATCATTGGTGAATATGTTCTTCCATTCAGTAGGTTATCTTTTGGTTTTGTTTATGGTTTCCTTTGCTGTGAAAAAACATTTTAGTTTGATACAGTCCCGTGGGATAATTTTTTGTTTGTTTGTTTCCCTTGCCTGAGGAGATGTATCATTAAAAAAATATATTGCTAAGAGTCAGAGGGGAAGGGGGTTAGGAGGCTGGGTGAAAAAAGTAAAGGGATTAAGCTGAGCCATACAAATTGGTAGTTACAGAACAACCACAGAGATGTAGATTACAGCACAGGGAATATAATCAATAATATCATGATAACTATGTGTGGGGCCAGTGGGGACTTGAAACAGTGGGGGGAGCACTCTGTAAAGTCCACGGTTTTCTAACCATGTTGCCATTCATCTGAAACTAATGCAGAATAGTATTGAATGGAAACAGTAATTGAAAAATTAAATAACTAAATAGCACCTTGAAAACGATGGAACCTCTGAGAAACCTGAAATGATCGAGATTTTTGTTAGGCTTCTCCAGCTATGAAATTTAGAGTTTAAGAAATATAAGCCAGCCTCCAAAACTTGATGGTGAAAGAAATCCATACGCAAGAAGCCAGAATAAACTAAAGCAAGGCTTTGCTTACAAAAAGTAAGGTTTTGGTGCAATTTACACTTTCAAAAGAGAGAGGACACAGAAAAAGTATTTTTAAATGAAAAAAAGAGAAAAAAGGCCAAAAAAATGGAAAAGGAAGAAGAGAGAAAGAGAATGCGGAAATATAACAAAAGAGAAAACAGATTCTCAAAAATTATTAGAGAATAATTTCTAATCCAACAGTTGGTAGAAATAATCCTATCTTCAATGGGCATTGCTATTTTAGCTTTACTCCAACAGTTCTGAATATCAGCATTCAGTTTCCCAGAGTGAGAAGGTTTGACATCTGTCCCCTTAATGCCAAGAGGACTGTGCAGAAAAGCAACCGTCACTCAAGTGAAAATTACACTCCTTATCTTAAAGGAGCCCATGAAATTCGGGCAATGTCAAGTAAAGGGTCGGCTCTCAAACACAGTGTTTTGGGAAAGGACTATGACTATCTTAAACATATATATAGCTATGCAAATTCCACGTTTCCTTTCATGCTATTTTCAGATTGTTTTTCAAATTAAACATTAGGCTCTGCAGCACACAGAGGAGGTTAGATTAAAGGGCCTGTTGCCTTCCACAAGGTTTGGGTTTTCCGCATTTGCCTAGAAATAGCTTTTCTCTGGGTGGGCCAGGTGAAGTGCAACAAAGTTATTGTTACCTCACTTCCCTTGGCTTTCTGGGTGGAGAAACCAGATGAAAGAGAAAAAGGAGAAGCAAAATAAAGGAGCGGCCAGAGAGAAAGCACAAAGGAGACTGAGATGCCGTTTTGGACTCGATGAGGTCAGATGGACCCACCACCAGATTTTTCTGTTGTTTTTTTTAAAGAACAAATACAAGTTAAAAAAAAAAAAAAAAGACAAATCAGGCTTGTAACAATGATGAAAGCAGAAACGCTCACCTCTCCCATTGGACATCAGCGCTGGTTTATCCAAGGCCTGACAAGGCAAGTGCAACTAGACCCCACGCATTCGGGTCGCCATCCACTCTGTCCTGTCAACCAGATGGGGCTGTGGCTGCGTTTAACTCATTTACGCGGCAGTGATGAGCTGTGCCGGCCAGTTAAAAGAGAAGTGTGCTCTGCCTGAGTGCTTAATATTATAGCAAAAATGAATAAACCCTCACACTTTTTAAAGGGCTCCTTCTACAGTTTCTTCATTAAATTATATAACCTGGCACAACTAGTCGGCTTCCTTTCATTTAGAGTGTACCAGCAGATTCCTTCCCGGCCAGAGGAGCATGCTTCTAATTATGTGACCAGGTCAGTAACTGAAGCTCACTGTAACTATTAGTAAGGTGAGTGAAGAGCAGTTTGGACAAGCATGGGAACCTGTAACAGACATGAACTTAAGGCCTTAAGCCAATATCTGACTCTCTAGTCTTGTGTCTGAATAATTCAGTCTTCATTTGGGGAAGGGGAGGGGGTGTTTACATATTTCACAGACTTATTTTTTGCAGTCTTAACAACAGCTGGAAAAGAAGCAAGGGCTCCGCACTTCTGCCGAAAAGCCCTGCTCCCCAAAAACCACTCCCTCCACCTCCTGTTATAATTGATGTTATGATGAAGCTATAAATCAGTCATCTACCAGTTAATTTTTTTTCAACAGCTATTACATCTGCTAGCCTTGCTTCAGGCCATGAAGTAACAAACACCACTGTTATCAAGGAATAAATTATGCAGAATAACAGCGAGGCCCTGCTGCTTTCTTCACAAAGTTGGGGATGGGAGGGGATGCTCCAGGGCTCACAGCCACTCCCCTCTTGCTCCTCCACCAATGCACTGAGAAAGTCAGTGTTGGCCCCTTGAATGTGACGCTTCTTTACTGGGGAGCGAGCCTGAAATCCAGGCATGTTCCGGACCAGGAATTGAACCCTGACCTCCTGGTTCATAGGTCGACATTCAACCACTGGGCTACACTGGTCAGGCAGATGTGACTTTCTATAGTCAGATACAGATGTTCAAAATTAAATCTCTCAAGGGCCCCAAACAAGGACATTCCCTCAGCCCTCTTTACTTCACTTGGGTTGTTGTTGCTTTCACAACATGTTTCATGAATCTTACCTCCTTAACATTTCCCCCAAACCCCTTCCAATGCCGTAAGCCTGCCTCCTTCCCTGTCATAACCACTGTAAATGGTCAAAGAAAGGGTTTTTAAGTGCCTCAAAATCAATGGGTTTCAAACTTGATTGTACTTTAGAATCACCTGGGAAGCTTTAAAGAATACAGATGCCTGGTACCACTGCCTGAGATTCCGATTTAATTAGTCTGAGCACCTCTCTCTATTAAGAAGCTGACAGAGATGATAATTTCAAGACTTACTTTGGGAATAATTGTGTAAGAATCCTGTTACTGGGATTTCTAGGGAGTCTGAATAGACACAAAGTGTGGTCTGTGTATGGCATGTGGTGTATGTGTGGTGTGTGTGGTGTGGTGTGTACATTGTATGTAGTGTGTGGGTGGTATATGTGGGGTGTATGGGGTGTGTATGTGGTATATATGTGGTATGTGTAGTGTTTATGGTACACAGTATGTGTGTGTGATGTGTATCAGATATATATGTGCATTGTGTGGTGTATGGTGTACGGTGTGTGTGGTATGTGTGTATGTCGTGTTTGTCTGGTATGTGGTAATGTGTGGTTTGTGTGTATGTGGGGGGGAAAGGTGTATGTGTGTGGTGTGTGTGGTGTGCAATGTGCATATGTGTGTGTGCATGTGTGTGTGTAATAGAGAGGGAGAGGGGTGTTTTAGAGGTCCCCTAACATCAACACCCTCATGATGCTTCAGCCACATTTCATCCTTCTCTAAGGTGACATAACTCACACCTTCATTTGCTATTCTCTGTACCTGCAAAGCTCTCTCTGCTCTCACACCCCCACTGTGTCCCTTGGTCAGGGCTGGACCCCTGCTCTCCTACCTCCTGGCACCCTGGGCTTCTCCTTCAGCACACAGGCCATGTGGTACTTGATATCCCCTCCCCTCCCAGATTATAAGCACCAGGAGTGCAAGATGCACCTCTGTATTAGTCAGAGGCACAGATCCAGGCCCAGCATGGCCTGGCACAGAGAAAATGCTCAATCACCACTTGCTGAATGATGAACATGGAACTTTATTCAGTCCTCCCAATATTTAGCTTTAGAATGGCCATGCAACACCAGGATCCCGTATCCCAGTGGCAACAACACATTTGCTCCTTCTCTTCCAGGGCCCCTCTGTGTGAGCACTGGGTGTAGGTGGAGGTCATCTCTGGGAATTTGGCCTCTTCATGGGCTAGAAAGAGCACTGACCCATCTAGAGATGGGTTTGAGCCCTGCCTGTCCTAATATACTTTATCTGGGAGGTGAGGGGGACCCGGTGAAAGGGAAGTGAGAGAGCCTATAAAAGTTCTATTTAACCAGTAAAATGTTGAATGCGTTGTGTTATCCATCATGTTCCTCACAGTGGCCCTGCTACTCTCAGGTCAGCACCTCAAGCACTGCTGGGGCGTTTATTGGCTGCCTCCCAACCTGTGGTATACAAGCGTGTGCTAAGGGTGGTCTGCACCCCGCAGGAACCACCGTGTGGGTCGCACCGTTTATAAGGCTATAAAAGGTAGCTGCCCCCAGAGTCCTGGAGCCATAAACATCCTGTCTCCCCGAGGGTCACATCTCTTCGGGTACCTCTGACTCAGTATCTCTTCCACCTGGCAAGTGTGTCTTTTACTGGCCAAGTCTCCTCTTAACTTTGAAACACGCTCCTTCTGAATTAGAGACATAGATTGTATACCTCTGTCTTCCTGTCTTAAACACGTTTTTAAATTCCTTTTACTCCACCTACCATCTGGGTCTGCACGGCCAGGGGCAGGATGGCGGGTGGCATTGGAAGCGGTTATTAGAGCACTGACCTTTTTTATGTCCAAATGGAAAGAGTTGTTGTGACATCCTTCGGGCTAGAACAAGATGTCAAGCTCCACATGCGAATTCCCTTCCCCCACCCCGCCCCCGCCCCCGAGTGCTGACTGTTTGCTTCCTCTCTCTTCCCACCCCACTCAGGCCCCCGCTGTGAGCAGAGCCCATGGCCCCAGCAGCTGGTCCCCTGTGTGAACTAAGCAGGAGCTCCATCAGGGGCACTGGGCTCCTTACTCAGGAAACACTGCTAGTCCCAGCTCCTCCAGCACCCTCTTGAGCATCATCCAAGAAGGACCTGCATTGCTGGGAGCTTCTGTTTCCTCAGCTACAAATCAGGAGAGTGAACCCCTCGCCCACAGCACCCCTTCCATGACTAACTCCAGGAAGACATAATGAGTCCTATGGTATGGACTGAACAGACATAGTTTTCCTTTTTCTTTTTTGATGATATTTGAAATCATTTTTAGATGACTATTTTATTTATTTATTCCCTGCTCTGAAAGGGTGAGACAAACTTCTAAAGTGCCTACTATAAAGAAAGGGAAAATGTTAGCTCCTGGGATAGATAGATAGATAGATAGATAATAAAGATATATACATAGAGATAGAGAAGATATATATTCCTTTAATCCACGTAAAAATATGGTGGGACCTGGTGTAACTATCACTGGGCA
>NW_006286587.1:4041843-4088844 GCF_000327345.1 Myotis davidii | reverse complement strand
TCTCTCTCTCTCTCTCTCTCTCTCTCACTGGAACCTGACTCTCATCCAAATAAATTAATTTGTATGCAGTCATTCAAATAGGTCCTCCTCCAATATTTTCCAGCTCTTTAATTATACCATCTGCAAAAGACTATTGCAAAAGATGGCCAATGTCATTAGCCACCGAGAAAATACAAATTAAAACCACAACAAGATATCACTAAATGTCTGTCAGGATAACTAAAATAAAAAATAGTGACAGCACCAAATGCCAGAGCTTATGTGTTTAAATTGGGTCCTTTTTACATTATTGGTAGAATATAACATGATATAGTCACTCTGGAAAACAGTCTTGTAAAACTAAAGTCCAACTACACTGGAACTCCACAATTATACTCTTAGACATTTATCGCAGAGAAATGAAAATTTAAGTTTATATAAAAGCTCTGTATAGCTATTCACAGCGGATGTATTAGCCTAAATATTGGGGGCTACCCAGATGTCCTTCATTGAGTGAATGGTTAAACAAACCACGATACATTCACCTCATGGGATACTACTCAGCAATAAAAGGGAACTAACTACTGACATACAACATCTCAAATGAATCTCCAGGGCATTATGTTTACTGGGAAAAGACAATGCAATGGTTGCAAACAGTATGATTCCATTTATTCCATTTCTATAACAACCGTGAAATGATAGAATTATAGAAATGGAAAAACAGATCAGTGAGAGGCAGGGGACAGGGATGGAGGTGGGTGAAATAGGAAGAGGGTTGCTATAAAAGGTTGACAAACGGACTCCTTGTGGTGATAGGATTTCTCTGTATCTTGACTGTATCAATGTCAATATTCTGGCTGTTGGCCCAGCCGGTGTGGTTCAGTGGCTGAGCATCGACCTATGCACCAGGAGGCCACAGTTCGATCCCTGATCAGGGCACATGCCCAGGTTGTGGGCTCAATCACCAGTGGGGGGCATGCAGGAGGCAGTCAATCGATTATTGTCTCTCATTATTGATGTTTCTATCTCTCCCTTTCCCTTCCTGTCTGAAATCAATTAAAAAATGTTTAAAAAATTGTATTTTGCATGTTGTACTTCAGTTCTTCAAGATGTTACCATGGGGGGAAGACACAGAATTTTTCTTACCACTGCATGTGGATTTACAGTGACCGCTCATAAAAAGTTTCATTTTATAGAAGCGCTGCTGCATCTCCTGATCTGTTGCGCTTCCTGATTGCAGCTTGAGGCCTAAGGAACGTGTGGGGGATGCCTCCCTTTGCGATGCCAAGCTCCAGGAATGTGTGTCTGCTCTCAGCAGCTGTGTGAGGACTTGACAGAGAGACCCTCTCAAGTTATAAAACGCAGGTGGCCTCTGCGGGGAGCAAGTGTCCCTCGCCCCAAGTTGAATGGAGCTTTTACCGTCCTGCCCACTTGAAAAGCTATTTGCAGGGCTGTGCTAATGAAGGTAAAGTGGTTTGCTTCTGTTGGCAGAAGTCGCAAATCTGGTTCTAATGATGTTTCTTCTGAGAAATGCAGGTGCTCACAGGACCCTCGGCCCAGCCAATGCAGACTTATTGAAGCGAACACTACACCCTCTTCTCACTATAACACTGCAAAAAAAGATGGAAAAGCTGCGAGTCCTGATCAAGAAAGCGCACTCAGAGTCCGTGGAGGGAATAACAGCACTAACAAAAGTTCACATTAATTGAACATGCACGGTGCACCTGACTGCATGATCTCATTTAAGCCAGATGGAAATCTGAGGAACTGGGGATAAACTATTACCCTTGTAGTTTACACAGGTGAAAGCCAAAGTTCAGAGAGGTGAAGTGACACCCACGGTAATAAGGGACAAGGCCAGGATTTCACCGGAGGCACGGGGCTGGGTTCTCCGTCGCCATGCAGAACAGCAGGCCTTCCTGCCAGGTGTGCAGTAGAACACAGGTATGCCAGGACAGCGCGGTCAAAGCGTGCTGAGAGACACTGATCAGGTGTAGAGAAAGAAATTAGAACCATTTTTTTAATAGCCATTCAAAAGAAATCAGAACCATTTTTTTACAGCCATTCAAAACTTTACAGCAGCTGAAATTATCATGGCATAATATTTGTAAATAGCTACATTAATTTCATGAATTTAGTAATTATCTTCTTGGGGTGTATAGCTTTAATACCTAACAGCCACCTCCAGAGGGGCTCTGGAGTGGCTGCACCATGTAGTCCCCTCTCCCTCCAACCTTCACAATAGAATATTCCAGTTGGTTTGGTTAGGATTTTAGTCCACATTTGGGCTAGCATCTGGGAAATTCTTCACTTCACATTCACATGTAAAGCCTAAAGCTTTGCGTTAGCTATAAGTTGGTCTTATTTTCATATTTTTTTCTCTAACTGAAGATGTGTATGACTATTACCTTATAGTTTTTATCATCTGTAAATAGCTGTCTCTAATTTCAAAAAAAGTTGTTTTATTAAATTTCTCAATCATTGCTTAATGGTCGCAGTTAAAGTCTGACCCTTGATATAATTATAATAAATGATATTTTGCTTTAGGAAAGAAAAAAAACTGTTTCTAAAAATAGAAGTTAAATATTTAATAAAATCAATTAGTTACTTAAAGAGAATCATAACTTTCTATGGTTTTAGAAAAATAGTTATTGACCATAGAGGAATGTAAATATTTCATGATCTTTTATCATTTTAATTATTAAAACACATAAAATTAATATACTTCAAAAATTTAATGTTAATTGCACAGTTAACTTTTCAAACTGTGATGTGACTTGAATCAAATATTCTGAAGAAAGGAAATTTTTAAATTTTTAAAATTGATTTTCTAAATCTTTAAAACCTACAGTTTCTTTAAATAACTTATGTTTAAACAGCTTTAATTAGTATAAACATTTATTGTGAGCTTGTAAAATCAGGAATTTTGCAGAATATACACAGCAATCCCTTTCTGCAAAATAAAATAAAATAAAATAAAATAACTCTTTAATAAGTCAATCCAGTGAAGAACATCTCCAATGTAGGTTAGTACACTGTAGTAATCCTTTCTGTCCTCAATCTAGATGCCCTACTTGCTAGAAAAAACTGTCAAATTAAGCCACGGTGGCCAGGCAACCTATGTCAGCAGCTCCCACAAAGCATCCAGTTTACCCAGGGGGAAAATATTGGAACATTTTAAAACATCTGCAAGCGTGAAATAAGAAAGTATCAGATCAAAGAGAGGAAGCTAGTTACAAGGTCAGTTAAGCAATTAATAGGCAAAGACAAAAAGTCTCCTACAAATCCAGAAGGGTTCGTTTTCCCTCCCTGCACAGAAATGGTCAGAGCTGTGCTTGGGAACAATAACAAAGGAAGTAGAAAAGGTGCCACTTTTAAATAGTACACTTAGTCGATTGGTGTCATGCCAGGTAAAAAACAATCGATTCCAAAGATTATTCCTGAAGGATGGATGAGTTTTTGGAAGTCTGTAACTGTGTCAGTAATGACACAGGTGAGAGTCTCCGACAGGAACTCTTGGAAGAACAGTGTTCATTCAACAACATCATAATGATTAGAGTATTATTAGTAAGTTAACTAAATTAAAAAACACACAAATATATATATTCAGGAAGAGCTACTCAAAATAGCAACTGAATAATATGAAACCCATTTAAAATTTTACAGAATAGCTGCAAAGTGTGCAGCTGCAATAACAAAAGTGTAAAGGTTTACATCAAGAGTTTGTTTTGAAAACTCCAAGATTCAGTAACTTGTTTTCTTCGCAGGAAAACTCGCTGTTTTGAGAATTGAGATCACATGCAAATGGCAAGTTACTAAACTCATTTCCCCACCAATTTCCTGATCCTGATACTGACTAACCCCAGGCAACAGGAGTGTACATTTAACTTCCTGTTAACTAAGGTCTCAACAGATATATTGATTGAGCACCTACTATTTGCATGTACTGAGTCAAGTATCAAGAACAGAATGATGAATGAGACAAACAGGTTCCTGCCCCCAAAGAGGTTACTTTGTTTTCCTTCTTCTTGGCAGCAGAGACATTAAAGACAATTAATTACAGTGGTAACAAATTCTTGAAAGGGGAAGTATCCCATAACATGGTAATGTATAATGGGGTCCAGATATGGACTGGGGAATCAGGAAAGGTATTCTTTAGGAAGTGAGATTTGAGCTAAGGTCTGAATAAGACCTCAGGGAGATCAACCAGGTGTTGAGCCGGACAGGGTGGCTGGTGGGGAGGGGGTGGGGGCGGGTAGCGGGGAGTGAAGTTGGGAGCATTCCAGGCAGCGTTAATTCTAGAGACATTGTAATGCCATGACTGAAAGGCGCATGACACATTTATCAAACTCAAAAGAAGGGGTGTGTGATGATGGCCGTGTAGAAACCTCTAGCACAGCGGTTCTCAACCTGTGAGTCGCGACCCCTTTGGGGGTCGAACAACCCTTTCACAGGGGTCGCCTAAAACCATCGGAAAACACATATATGATTACATATTGTTTTGTGATTAATCACTATGCTTTAATTATGTTCAATTTGTAACAATGAAATTGGGGGTCGCCACATGAGGATCTGTATTAAAGGGTTGCGGCATTAGGAAAGTTGAGAACCACTGCTCTAGCAGAAGAAAGTCCAGGCAAAAGTTCATGGTATCTCAGATGATGGTGGCATCAGTAGAGATGAAGGGAGGTGAATAAATGTGAAAGCTACTTTCCACGTTAAATCAATTAGACTTGGAGATGGCTGAGATGTGGGAATTGATGGAAGGAGATGAGGTGTCAGGGATGGTTTTTGGATTTCTGACTTACCCACCTAGATTGGTGCCATTTAATGATGTAAAGAATACGTGGATCGAAAGGAGTCACACCTCCAGTTTTGAACTATATTTGCGAAATTCTCAGAGAGAGGTGTGCACTGCAGATATAAATTTGGGAGTCAGTGATGTAGAGATTACTAGCGCTACAATATGGGCACGATAACCCAGAAGCAGAATATGGAGCTAATAAAGGAGAGGGTCTTTGACTCATTTGTGAGGCCTGCCAGCATTAAAAGATGTAGCAATTTTTACTTGAGATGAGATGACAGAAGTGTAGGTTCCTCACAATTTCAGTAGATTTCCCTTTGTGGCTATCTAGACACATGGTTTAAACAGTGATTGTGACTATAAATAAATAGCATTTTGTTTTGTTTTGTTTTGTTTGTTTGTTTGTTTAATTTAAATTCCAGGCATTTTCTCCCACCCACCTCAATATAGCCAATGTGCTCTCATATTAAGGAAAAGATGTAATTGAATATCTTGGAAACATGGCTTCAAAATTCAAATTAGAGTGTTTCAGGAGAAAATAAAAGTTTTGAAACCTGGTGTACAATTCACTGAATGCAACTCATGAGTGTAGTAGATATGAATAATTGAATTAATTCAGTGACACCATTTTACTAAATATGAATTAACATGCTTTAAAGTCATGTCATGATGGAGTCCCTATTTTCTGCTCAAGTGGCAATAAGTGCAATGGTCTCATCTCTGTCCTAGAAGAGACATTACAAACGAAAACAACAATAGTTAACATGAATCCTTACTCTGGGCCAGGCTCATTTCACCTTCAAAATAATCTTATGAGGTGGGCACTATAATTATCCCCATTTTACAGAACAAAAACCAATGACGTAACATTAGAGGATCAGTATAATAGAGATCAAATTTGCATGCTTACCCTGATCAACAGAACAGGAAAGTATTTCATCCAATATTTAATTGAGCAATTAAAACTAGAGATGGCATGAAATTTTAATGGAAAAAAAAATGTCACATGGAGCAGAATGATTGAGAAATGGAATTTTTAGGAGTATTTTTTTAAATTACTCATTCCTGTATTTCAAAATCATGTACTTACTGCCTGGTGTGTATCTGGCACTGGGCCATAAGCTGGAGATAAAAGGCTGAGAAGGGGAAAGGACTGTTCCAGGCAGTGGAACAAAGGACTCTCAAACCAGATACATAAGTTATCCTCATTCTCTGTCTCTCTTTCTCTCTGCCCCTCTTTTCTTCTCTCTTCTCTGTCACTCTCTCACTCTGTCTTTTGCTTTATCTCTCATTTCTATGTCCATACACTTCTAGAAAGACTTGGGGTGGTCTTCATCTTTAATCAGATAATGAGTGCAGCCATATGCTTTCTTTTGCTTAAGACAGTCCCAAATGCTTGCCAACTCCCCAGGTATAATTACAGATAGCGCTTCCTTTTACTCTCAAGGTGCCTTGATATGGATGCTAAATAACGTTATCACCCTAAAAATAATACCCAACTTTGTGGAAATGGAAACAAGGAACAGGAGGGCACACATTCTTGTTGATGGACCTACAGCTAATCGCCATTTAGAAGAAAAAATGTTTTAAATCATTTTAATTTGCTATTACTGAAAGGAATTTTAGGTTGGAAACTGCTTCCCACTGTGTGTCAGAGCGAGCAGCACTTAGGGGTAGGTGGCAGAATCAGAATTAGGAGGGTAAGAATGCCAAGTTGGAAGACAACAGCTTTCACAGATGTGATGTTCAAAAGGTTTGGGTTCAGGTTCCCTAAATTGTCTCTGGAAAAATCTCATTCAGATCCTCGATTACTCTTAGTAAGGCCCACCAGTCCAACTCTCCCTCCATAAACTCTACCTCTGCATTTCCAACTGCCTATTAGAAATCTCTGTCCATTGTCCAATGAGTGTTTCAAAGTCATGTCCATACTGAATTCAGTATGCCCTCCTCCATCTGTTCTTCCTCCTGGCATCCCCATCTCAGAGCACTGCAGATCTTCCCAGCAGCCAGGCAAGGCAGCCAGGAAAGCCAGCATCCTCCTGGATGCCTCCTGTTCTCACGTGCACATCTGCTGGATGCCTAGGCTCTGTGATCTCACCTCTTTCAGGGCTTTTCTATCCTCTATAGTCTCATCTCTCAGATCCAGTAAAAATACCATCTTAGTTTGGGTTTCTCTCAAAGCAGACCCTGAGGCCAGATTTAGGTGCAAGTGGTTTATTTGAGAAGCAATCTCTTGAAGATAGTGAGGACAGAGAATAGCAAGTGATCCCAGAGGGCAGTTGGTGCTTACTGCCATGGGTGCCCTGTGAGAGGGTGCACAGGTCACAACCCAGGAGAGTCTGCCTGGAGGTGAGGAAGCTGGAGTGTTCATGCACCAACTCCCACCCGTCATGGCTGAGGGTTGCTCCTGGGACATGATCTCTCTTTAGCACCTTCAGGGGCTGCACACTGGCCAAGCTCTCCTTTGCCAGAGAGCGTTTAGCAGAAGGTCACAGAGAGCCTTCGGTGTGTTCTAGAACTTTGTTCAGTGACTTCCGAGTAGGCCACGCATGCTGGTCATCTGTACCTTTCCCTCAGGCCCTCAGAACATCAGGCCCACACTCCGTTAAAGGGCTCCAAATGTGTCTCTTTATCTCCCACCATGCATTTCCCCTTCATCTTCCACACAGTGGCCCAGGGGTGGTTCTGAGCATGACATGCAGATGTAATCACACCTTGCCCAGCATGGAGTCCCTTAAGGGCTCGTCAAGGACTCCAAAACACTTCAAACTCTCTCACCCGGCTTCTGCCCAGCTTTCCCTGTACCTCCTATCACCTCTCTATGCCATTCGATGCTACATAACTGCTGGGAGCCACCATCACCTCCTTTAACGTTCATCTCTTACAGAGTGTGAGGACACAACTTTGGCAAGCACCAGTATCACCTGGGATCACTGGCTAAAACGGCTTTTTGTAGAGTGATTTCTCAAAATTGATTTGGCAGGCTAGAGTTAAAAGCCAAAAGGCAACCGAAGAGCAGTGTTCAAACCATGCTTCGGTGGGTAGAGTGGGGTGACTGACATAAGAAGGGAGAAGTGAGGACAGTGCCACAGCTGGAAGACTTCCAAGCTCCAGCTGGTTTTTCTAAGATTTGTCTTCAAAAGAACACCCTCGGAGTGCACATATGTTACCCAGGAGGGGAGGAAAGACCCTCCTCTCTTCAGGCTGTGGCTATTCAGGGGGATACTAACAGGCCTGGACAACTTAGGCTGTGTTAGCAGCAGGCCCTCTGCCCCTGTTAGCTCATCAATACACCAAGCTGCAGGGTGGAAGGGCTGGGAGGATGGGGCATGGCCTATGCAGGAAGCTTGAATAGAAGAGATTACAGTGTTAACTGTGTACAGGGTCGTCTGCCTCAGATCCCCACTGCTCATAGAGAACTACGGAATTTGCAGAGACTCCGTACTCCCCGGAGCCTTACACACAAGCAAGAGCCATACTCAAAGGCTACAAAGTGAGATTGAGTCCTCAAGGAGTATTTCACAATTTCTGGCATCCTGGATTCCTGTGGACAAGCCTTCCATTCAGGGTAGAAGCAGGCCCGTGGGAAGCAGCACCTGCCCAGGGAAGGGAAATGCTCAAGGAAGTTCCAAGCAGAGAACACAGGTTCACAGCTGGTTTATTATAGACACACGCTCTGTTCTCTTTCCAAACAAACAGCAGGCTTGGGAATGACAATTCATCTCAAGGATTTTAAAAGCAAAGCAATGGAAATGAAGGGTGGTGAATTCGCCTCAAACGTTAAACATGATCGGCATTGTAAATCCGCATTATTTTGCCTTTAGGCTTTTTGCTTTTTGTTCTTCCCCATCCAGGAATATCCCCCACTTCCACCCCCATCCCCACCCCCACCCCTGCTCTTCTTTTCTTGCACATGCTGCCCATCTTCTATGGTCTAGCTAAAACCTTCACCACTAAATCTTTCCCAAGTAACCCTGCCCACACCTGCCTTTCTCATCTAAAATCTTTCATTAGATTTGGGTCATAGAATGATCAGAGTCATCATTGCAAACATGGCTAACATTTATTAAGTGCTAATTAAGTGTTAAATACTTTACAAGGATTATCTCATTTAATCCTCAAAACAAGTCTATGAGTGAGGTCATTTTATCAACCCCATATTGCACATAAGGAAATTGAATGATTGGCCTCAGATCCTTTCCCTCTTTGTATGCACACCCTTGGCCATATGAGTTCATCCCACTGAGGAGTGGAGTGTGTTTCTGGACCATGATCTTTAGGCTCAGGCACCTGACTTGTTTGGGCCCATGGAATGTCCGTAGCCATAAGTAAGCAAAGTCTTGAAATGGATTTGCACAGGGAGCTTTTTCTCTTATGCCTCCACTATTTCTATAAAATATATGCAAATCCAAGGGGGATAACCACACAGAACGCAGACCTGGCCTAACTACCAGCAAGTAACTCAGGTCAGCTAGATCTTCAGTCTTAAGCACCGTCACTGAGCCTAGACCAGCTGACTCCTGTTCAAATGAGCAAGAATTAATGATAGTTATACTAAGTCACCGAGTTTTTGGCAATAGGAGTCTACGTTACTTGCCCAGGTTCTCACAGGTGGTGGGGGTGAGAAAATTCCAACACAGATTAGTTTGAATTCAGCTCCCACCTTTTTAACAACTATGGCTTTCAGCACCACCACCACCAATATATTCTTCATCACTCACATCCAAAACATTAATTGAATGCTTACTATGTGGCAGACATCCTGAGAAGTACCATTTATGTATTATCTTATTGAACCCCAACAACCCTCTGAAGGAAGTACTATTACTGAACACCTTTTACAGGAGGTCCAGTGAGGTAAGTCGCTTGCCCAGATCACACAGCTAATAGAAGACAGAGCTTTCATTAATCTCAAATCTGCCTCATCTCAGAGTGCTTCAAACTGCTACAGTCTATTTCAAAACACTGCTACCTTCAGAGGGAAATTATAATCATCATTAGAGAAAAATTTAAATAATCAGTTATTCTAAGACCCTATTTTTGCTCAACATTTTCCATGGGCTACCTCAAACCCTGCAATAACTGCTTTTGAAAGTTTCTATCATGGTTTTGAATGGTTTTGTGAATATTAAACTTAGTTTTTAGGTATCTTGGAAATCTACTTTCAACTATTATTTTGAAAATGAGGAGCTCAGAGAAATAATTTACTGATTCAGTTACATGCAGAAGATCAACAAGATATCAAAGGCCATAATCCTGAATGCTCTACTTCAGCCTTCTGCTAGAGAGGAAGAGGGACACAGCCCAACTGTGTAGAGAAGAAAGGGAAATCTGCTGTCTAAATTCCCCTAGAAAAGATGTTTAGTCAAAATTTCTATTTTTAGCTTTACTTTCACTCTCATATCTAGAGGTATCTGAAGGCAAGGCCATTTTTATGGGTGTTGCAACCTGGGCAGACATATAAGGCCCCTGTGCTTGGCTTAATGCTCTACTGTCACCATCTTTAAATCCTAATAATTTTGAACAAAAGTCCCTGCTATTACATTTTGCACTGAGCCCTACAATTCTATCACCAGTCTTGAGGTATCTAGTATCTAGTATCTAGTATGCCCTTAGCTTTTAGGAGATTATTATTTTCTTATAAAATTTATTTTATTGATTTTTAGAGAGGACGGTAAAGGAAGAGAGAGAGAGAGAGAGAGAGAGAGAGAGAGAGATCAATTGATTGCCTCTGCACTCACCCCCACTGGGGATTGAACCCACAACCTGGGTATGTACTCTGACTAGGAATGGAATTGGCCACCCTTAGATGTAAGGGACAATACTCTAACCAACTAAGCCACACCAGCCAGGGCTTAAGAGATTATTTACTATGCACCAAGTCGCTTCTCAGGCTACCACTCTGCTGGCTATCACCTACAAGAGTCCACAAGCCCAAGTAGCAGAATATAAGGATGAAATTGAAGTATGGTCATGAGTCAGATAGATCCAATGATACCTCCATGCAAATCCACCTCCACTAATTCTGTGTTAAGGACGAGGTTAAAAACAGAGAAATCAATGGGCAATCTAAGAAGCATTGAGCCTGCCTAGAGATCTCATTTTCCCTTCTCTTGAACAAAGAATGGAAAGATGTGAACTTTTGGTCAGTTGCTGAAAGTGATCCTTCTTAATCTGGATACTCCCTTCTCCCATGCTCACATATACTTCATACAAGTCTTTCCTGCCATAAAGTCATTCATAATTCAGACCATTCCTGAATCATTTTACCTACATAAAAAGTAATTCTTAATGAAAAACACTACTATGACCCTGAAGATAATGCAGAATAAGCATGCAGTTATTTTAATAAGAATAAATCATGGGCCCTGGCTGGGTAGCCCAGCTGGTTAGAGAGTCGTCCTGATATGCCAAGGTTGTGGGTTCAATCCCTGGTCAGGGCAAATACAAGAAGCGACCAATGAATGCATAATACCATTTTTATTTTCTTTATGCCTATGATGATCCTCTCTCTCTCTCTCTCTCCTTTTCTTTTTAAACACACACACACACACACACACACACACACACACACACACACCAATAAATAAAGGATAAGTCATGAACATGAATTCCTCCCTTCACTTTCTCTATCTTCATAAATAATAAAATTAATATAAGGCCTTATAATAAAAATATCATTATCTCCTAGGGCAGGGTAAGATTCATACAAAATATGAATCATAGTATCATAGGAGTATGATAATTTTTTTCTTCCCTGCCCCAACCTTGTTCTTATATGTGAAACACTATGAAATGAAGAGATTAAGTAAACAGAAATACATGTTGGTTATGAAACAAATAGTGACATTTTTACCCCATGAGATAGAAAAAGACTAAAGCCTCTATAAAGGTGAACTAATAGGAAACTATAAATGAATTGTGTTGCCACATAGAGTCATCTGAAACAGTTTTATTAAAAATGCCTCCAAAGTATATTACATTTTATATTATACCAGGTGGAGCTAGGATGAGGGAGGGAGTTTATAGAGGAACTGTTGAACACAATTTTATTAGAATGGTTGTTCCCCTGATTATAATAAGGAGAGAAATAGGACTTATTGGTTTGGTTATTTGAAACATGCATATGCACACTTTCTCACACAACTTCAGCTTTGAGAAGGGTGAAAGTTCCTTTCTTCAGATGAGAGTGAGCTTGAAAATGTTTTATTACTATTACAGGGAACCTGAATTAAGTATCATCTTTTATGAAATGCTCCCATTGTTAAGAAACATTCTTGGTTCCGCTTTCTGCTATTATGATGGTAAATACTGCTTAAATATAAGGGATTGTACATAACACAGAGTAAAACCAATGTGCAGCTTTCAAGCAGACTAAAATCAGAGGTAGATAAAACATTTTAGAATGTCAAGGTAATTTGCCAAATGCAACATGGGGAAAGGGAAAAGAAAAAAGGCATATTCTTTTAAGTTTCATGCCTTAAGGGGCACATCTAAAACACGTATCGATTTAACATGGCTCGGAAATTAAAGTTATGATATCAATAACATATACCTAACCACATGTTAGGATGAAGAAAGATTGTATCGTGGAATACAGGAGTCTTCCTTGTGCAAATCCCATTAGGACCAATAGGGAGTTATTCATGCATACAAATCCCTCCCGTCCTTCCCCTGTCCACCCCCAGACACAGACACCCTTGTTCTGAATGATCCGTATATTTATCTATTTCACATAAATCAAGAATTTAATAAAAAAAAACTTACCAACATGGCCATTTGAAACATAAATCATGAGTGCTGTATGTATAAATCATATAGACCTTAAAAGCATTTATGATATAGCCCCTTTCATGCAAACCGCCTAAATGTTTTAGAGAACTAAATCATAGAGAAAAAGAAGAATGTAGTAAATAAAAATGGAAAAGCAATGGTTAACCAAACTAATGAATAAAATATCGAGATCACTCTCATCTCTGAAAGGATTCCTTAGAAATTTTAACTGGAACAGGATTTTCCAAGGGGCCGTTCCATTTAGCAAGGCTACTGAATATGTTTGTAGTCAAAGATTTCCTTGAGAAATGCTTCTGGGGGGGAAAATGAAAACTAATAAGAATATAAGGACAATGGATTCAGAAGCATGTGTCAGAAACAGAGATCCAGTGAAGAAGAGCAAAAATATTCACACTTGATGTTACTGATGTGTTACGCAGAAATATCATTGTTTACTATCCCACTAACTGCAAATCTTCATTTTTAAAAAATGTGTTCTTTTTCCTGAGTAATCGTTTTTAATTCATTCCCTTTGCAAAGAAGAAGGCCAATTGCACTATAAAATGTATGGATTACCATAAGTTTCAAACATGTCTCTTAACTTTGCAACGTGCTAAATTGCTGGTGATCTGCACATCTTGTTGGGTTATCATGAAGAACTTTTATCCCACTGGAGAGAGTGAAAGTCCTTCCTTCTTTTTCTTTTCAACAACATATATGACTATGTTTATTTGTTATATTTCCTCTCTGAATCTTTTGCTTCTTGAAGCATTGGTTATTTTTGAGATGATTTTGTTTCTATGTTCATCTATTTATTTTGTGTTTCACTCACTAGACTAAGAGCTTTCTGAGCACAGGGACTTAAATCTTTTATCATTATAGAACCTAATATCATTTCCAGCATCAGATATGCTACAGATAGATAGATGATAGATAGATAGATAGATAGATAGATAGAATAACAAATTGAGTAGAATGAATCAATAGTTAGGTAGCAGATGCAATTAATCAAGGCCCATCTTTTTGGATACATCTAGTTTAGCAAGCAGAAGATGAGGTTTTTATTTCTTATTTTTTCATTTTCTTATTTTTCCTATTTAAGTATAGTTGGTATTCAATATTATATTAGTTATATTAGTGTCAGATGTACAATATAGTGATTTAATATTTTTATACCTTACAATGTGATCACCCCACTAATTCTAGCACTCATTTGTCAACTTATCACAATATTACTGACTATATTCCTTCACCCTTTTGACTCATCCCAACCCCTCCCCACTCTGGCAACCATCCCTTTTGCCTCTGTTGAAGATTAAATTCTAATGTGTACTGTGTACAGCCTTCCGCCATCAGCCAATTCAGGGACTGGCTCAGCTACAGCCCTACCCATGTCTAATGTGGATGTACAAAGGCCCAGCCATTATAACCAACTTGGCACAACACAGAAGGGCCATTTTAGCCTCAGAGTCCTCAATAAGCTTGGCCAAAGCTGCTTATAGGCCTACATCACAGCTCAACTCTTCCATGTACCCACTCCTACTCTGCACTCTAAACCAAAGAGTTCAATCTGAAAAAAAAAAAAAAAAAAAGAAAGAAAGAACTAAAAAGCAGAAACTCAAGTACAAAAATTACTCAGATTACTTCTTTTGGCCATGAAATCAAGCACCCTCACCTTCTAACTCTCAGGACCACCAGCCAGTTGCAAGGACAAAGCAAGCATCAGAATGGATGTGACACAGCTAAAGATTTCAGGAAGGAGATGGTGGGTCTGGATTATGAGCAGACAAGGTGCTATAAGACTCAAGGCTGCCAGGTCTGACTGAGGTCAGAGAGTGTGGCCACTGGAGTAAATAACCAGCCTGCCTCATCCTGCCTGATTTAGAGAACTTGCTGGAAGACCTTTGCTTAAACACAGTCGCCTACATCTGGCCTCATCAGAGAAACAGGGGCCTCCTCTGGGGGTCTTTTCAAATGCTGCACCTGCCCTAGTATGTCCTCAGGCTCTCCTTCCAGTTCCTGGGGCCTCAGTTTACCCACCTGTACATATTTCCTGCATTACTTCAAAGAGGTGCTGTGAGATTTAATTAATGTTTGTCAAGCACATCTTATATGAAAGGAATCATGTGCAGTGAGTTCAAAGTAGTTGTGGCCCTGCTGTTTCTTTCATGTCTACTTAGAAGATTTTTCAGCCTTGATAAGAACTAAAAAAAATAAAACGAAATAAAAAACACTCGCTCAAGTGCTTAGATTTGGGTCCTCACATTGATATGTCCGCATTTCCCTGGATACCACAGGAAAAATGAATAAAATCAGCCAAACAATTGCTTCCATGAATCACATTACATTCTCTAGGTGGTCAAATTTTAAAGACATGAGAATCATTCTAATGTCCCCCTCCTTTGTTGCTGCTACCCTGCCACATACAAACATGCCTATGTGTCACTGAGGTCTGTCAATTATTTTTACCACTTCATTTGTTCCCTCTGCCCCCTCTCTTTAAACTCCCCAGGGTGACTTCTTCGGGTCCTTATTATTTTCTCCATGGTCTTGAAGCCTCTGGTCTTCAAGTCTCCATTCCCCCAACAATGTTGAGAGAGCATCTCTTCACATATCTGCCTCTATCCATCTAATGCTCAAGTCCATTATGGGATTCTCATTGCTTCAGTGTAAAATCCAAAAGTTTAGGAAGACATTCAAGATATGTCATGACATGGTCTTTGTCTGCATCTTCAATATCATCCCCCACCACCAACCTCTCTAACACACAACTCTGCGTTTAGCTCTGCAAGGTTTGAAGGACATCACTTCTATGATATAGATACAGGGTTTTAGCCCTCTTGCATTCCCTAAATCTTGGTTTTCACTTTCTTCATCAAAACTTATCATCCCACTGACCCAAGATACATCCCAACTTTCCTAACTTATGCTTATTTTTACCATATCTGGATTGCAAAATAACTACATTCTTATCCAATTTACCCACTAGTTTATACATTTCATAAGGAAAGGGAAGATACCTTTCATCTTTGTATCCCCAGTGTTCCTAGCAAACTAGAGATACTCAATACAGATTTATTGAATAAATATAAATGATTAAGCAATGAGAGTGAAAGATGAGTTTAGGTTTTCTAAAACCTATGGATTTCTGCCCAGCTGGTATGGCTCAATTGATTGAGTGTCGTCCCATGCACCAAGAGGGCACCAGTTTGACTGCTGGTCAGGGCACCTTCCTGGGTTATGGGCTCAATCCCCATAGTGGGTGTGCAGGAGGCAGCTGATCAATATTTCTCTATCATCAATGTTTCTATCTCTCCCTTCCCCTTTCTCTAAAATCAATAAAAACATATTTTAAAATAAATAAACTAATAAATAAGTACATAAATAAGACCCATGGATTTTGGAAGAATTCTCATTTTTATCAAAAACAAACAAATAAACCAAGCAAGGATTCTCGATTTATTTATGAATGGACAATTCCAAAACAGATGAGATAGAACAGAATGGGAAAACTTCTGGTTATTTTAATATAAAAGTGTCTAAGACAAATTCTTGTAAAATAATGCCAAGTTTCATTGGCAACAAATAAGGGTGGCAGGCAGGATAATAAGCTGGTTTGATTAAGGAGGAAATAACAACTGATGAATTAACATGCAACTAAATTGAGTATGGGGCCAGTCAGTGCAGGGCTCTTCCTCAGAATGAAAATAATAGAAAATTAAATCTGGATTATAGCTGTGCTCGAGGCCGGGGGTTCCCAAACCTGACTGACCATTGGAATCACTTGGGAAGCAGCTAAAAAATACAGATCCCAGGATCCTTTTGTGACCTAATGAATCAGAATTTCCAAAGGACATCTTGGGGATTGGTATTATGAAAAGGGCTTGCAGTGTATTCTAAAGAAGAGTCAGATTTTAGAAACACTAATCTATAATTCATTCATTCATTTATCCATTCCATTCAAAAATGGACTCCCTCCCTTGTTCTTTTATCTACATATTCATTTATTCAATGAAGATTGACAATAAAAAGAAAGGACAGAGAGAATGTAGAATGTGAGAGGAATAGCTCTCTTATCCTCCTTCCTCATACACTGTTTGGTCTGTTCAGGCTGCTCCTGTTTTAATTAGTTTTTTAACCTCTTCTCTATTTCTTAAAGCAGAGATCCTTCAAAACCACATCCTCTCCTTTCCTTTTTCAGAATCACCTTCCCTAAAAAGTGGTCTGAAGGTCAGTGCACATTTCTTTTCCAGAATCTTTAACAGAAAAATATTTTTTTAAATCTATGAGCAATTATATTCCTGTCGATCTTTCCTTCCCTTGCCCCAGGCTGGCACTGAGGCTCTGCAGCCAGAGTGGTCTGAGGGAGGAGGATTATTACTCCTGGCAGAGGAAGCCTTAAATTATGGGGAATAAATGAACACTTAGCAGGCTGGTCCTGGTAGGGTGCCAACCCCTGCTTTAATCATTTAGATAGAAAATGAACGGGATGAGTCGTAAAATGCATTTTGGGGGGGTGGGGGGTCAACCTGAAGGAACGGGAGCTGGAGTTAGACGGAAGAAGACCGGAGCAATAGTTAAGGGGGCCTATAGGGCAATGTCTGGTTAACAAAACCTGTACTCTTCACAAGGATTTCTCTTTCCCACCAAGAAGTGGGAGCCTATCCTTAAGGCGTTCCAACACTTGTTATGTAGTTGATCACCAAAACTTGTCTAGTTTAAAAACTATCCAAAGAGAGTGGAGGATAGCACAAGAAGCAGGAATTATTGACTTGTACTATGGGAGGCATCCTATTGAACAACCAGCCCACCTCTCACTTCGCTGTTGAGTTCTGGCTTCCTTTTAAGTGAGAGATGTACAGCATAAGAGTATTTTTATTGATTTTAGAGAGGAAGGAAGAGGGAGAGAGAGATAGAAACATCAATGATGAGAGAGAATCATTGATCGGCTGCCTCCTGCAAGCCCCCTACTGGAGATCAAGCCTGCAATCCAAGCATGTGCCCTTGACCTGAGTCAAACCCAGGACCTTCCAGTCTGCAGTCCAATGCTCTATCCACTGAGCCAAACCAGCTAGGGCAATCAGAGTATTTTTAAATGGGCATCAAATAGCACACATAAAACAATATTTTTATTTTTATGATAATAATTCAACCTAATCTTAGGCTTTCTTAAGGGAGGAAGCTTGCTGTTTAATGAATAGAGTTCACTCAACTTCCAGAGGGATAAGAGATCCACAGAGGTTCAACATCTTGCCCAAATTCACATGGTCATTTGATGCTCATACAAAACTTAAATATCAAGATGCCTAAATTAGTGGAAGGTGGTGCCTGCTCGTCTTGCTATATGAGCATTTGTGCAAGGACATGAAAGTAGCTAAAACTCACTCCTAGTTGGGCTTGGAGATTTCACTTAAACTGATGCCTTCTTGATGTTAAGAGTTAGCTTGGCAACATGCAGCTTCTAAGCATTAAGTACATAAGTTACTGAGAGGGCCTATAAAACCCATGTAAAAGGGCTCTTGAGATTCTATGGGCATCAACATAGAAAATATCTCATCCAGAACAACCTTTTTCAAGGAAAGGAATAAGAACTACATAGGTTCCATTTTTTAGGTATAATGCTACCTCCCTGCCCCCTACCATACCTTGTTCTAACAGGAGAGATTACTGGAGGAGAAAAACATTGAAAAATATTTTCTGGACACAGTGGGATCAGGTTTTCTTTGAGTCCCAAATGATCATAGGAAAGAAAGTAGAAATATTAGATGATATTAAAACATGTTCATAATGACTTTGCTTTAGACAAAAGCATGCATTTCTAAATTTAGCCTTGTGGTTCCAAAAAGTACCTCTTTGTGATCGCTAATCCCAGCTGGCTAACCCCAATGAAGTTAGCAACCAAATGACGAATTAACACTGATTTTCTTAGCGCCCAGTTGTTAGGTCATCAGCTTTATAACTTAATAGATGTACACATGAGCCTTAGAAATGAATGAACCTAAGAAAGAACTGAATCCATTCAGTGCCTGCAATGTGCCAGCTCTGCAACAGAGATTTCCCGAGAAAGAAGACTCCACTTTGTAACCACCTCTTGAAGTCATTGGTCACGGGGGTCGCACTTGAGGCTTCAGAACTATTCTATCCCCATTTGCTCTCAGATCCCCCACTCAAGGCTGTCTGACCTGATTTCACCTTTCATTGCCTCAGTTTCCTGATCTGTAAAGTGTGGATATTAATAAGGCCTACTTCTCAGGGTATAATGAGGATTAAATGTGTTAGTACAAGTAAAAATGCTCAGGATAATTGTCTGGCACAAAGTAAGGACTTATAAGTTAAGATATTTATAGTGCATTTATAGTTAAGGAAACGAAAGCTCAGGTAATTTGCTTAAGACTAGTAAGTGACAAATCCCTTTGTAGGGCTTGGGATTGTTGGTGGGGGGGTCTCTCTTTTTTAATTCACAGATTTGGTGACATTTAAATCTGCAAGGAATAATATAGCTAGTCATATTATAGAAAATGTGAAAATACATGAAAAATTATTCTACTGTAACCTTGGCTATATTTTACATTGCTTCCGTTGCCCCCCTTTCCACATATATCATTTCACAAAGCCATAAAGTCAGTATGCAAACAATCTTATGTTTGACATTTTACGTAGCATTGCATCATGATCATTTTTTTTTTGCATTATATCCATAACTGTCATTTTTCAAGGCTGCAAGTTTTTCTGTCTGGTAACTGCACCCTGAGGGGCATAATCACTTTGAAGGTTAGTGCACTATTACCCCACTTCGTCCCCTGCCCCCATTTAATGACTAGGTCCTAGAAAAGGAAAGTAAAATTTACCTTGAATGATACTCAAACTATTGGTCAGAAACTTAATTGAAACCCTGATTCCTGAGTTTTCTAGTTCTCTTAGCTCCACTCTTAAAATGTGCAGGAGTATTTCCCCTGCCCACCTCACCAGGTCAACATAAAATGATGCATGCAATAAAACCTTGAAAAGTGTCACCAGTATCTATTTTGTTGGTGTTTTTTCTATGCTGGTGTTCTCAAGAAGCAAATGAAGGTTGAAACAGTGGGTAATGCAGATGTACTACATAGCAGACAACATGGAAAGTGGCATTGTCTTCAGAATCCAGAAAAGCCCTTCATCAGGCACTTGGGTTGTCTTAGAAAATTAGCTGAAGCTCTAGGGAATCATGAGGACCTAAAAAATACACCAATAGTTGTTCTTGGTGACTAGCAGTTCAAATGTCTGGGAGAGTCTTGGGCCTACAGATGAGCAACCTTTGAGCAGAGTTTTGAAGCAGCCTTCCAATGCCATCAGGGAGGATGAGGAAAGATGTACAACTCAAGGCAGTTGGATTTTACTAACAACTGCATCTCTGTCAACCACCCAGCTCCATGCTTACTCCATGTCCCGCTCCCCTTTCCCCCTGTTTTCCCACGAAAGCTACTCTTCTGATTGGAGCTATAGCTACATGATGCCTCTCCGGGCTGGCCCTGGCTGTGGACTTCCCTGAGGGGATAGAGAAGAGCTTGTGCACCTCTGCTCTGTCATGAAGGGGCACACTGACTATCCACTCAGCCGGGCATGGCAGAAGCACCCACTTGCAGTCTAGACGGCAGCCTAAGAGAGCGGCTAATGCTAGGTTTCAGCAGACTGAGCCTCCCATTTGTCATGGCTCTGCCCACGGTGATGCCTTTGATCTTGATCCTAGCAAACCACAGCCATCGACAAAGGTAGAATGGATTCCTGCTTTTGAAAAGCTTTGATGGAAATTCCCTTGACTCTCAATTCCCGCCCCAGCCCCTTTCTGCTCCTTTAGATTTAACTCCTACATTCAGCCCTAAATCCAGCTGTAAACCCAGTATTCGAGAGGCTATCCAAACAGCCAGCGTGAGTCATTTGCCACTGTGTTGTGGATATCTGGGGCCATAGCTGATCCATTTGGGAAAGTACATGACCATCTTTCTTAGCCAGGCATCCTAATCATAGATTCAAGGCTCAGCATTCTTCAGTTAATTTACTCTGAGAACTGGCTAGGCGGTGATCTGATCCTCAGAGAGGGGCAATCATTTCTAAAGGGCAGATTGTTAGAAAAGTTTGCAACTAAAAACAACAACAAATATATGCAGGCTCTGTGTGGTTACGGTGAAGGAATGTGCCCGGCATGCAGGCCACTGTCATCTCAGTGTTCTCCTCTACAAACAGGACAGATTCCCTGGGCTCTTTGCAACACTATATTCTTTTTGTTCCCTGTGTGAAGAAAGAAACTAACTTGAAATAAGTGTACTTGGTTCATGGGCTTCAGGATAGGGCTACTGACTCCACAAAGTAAGCGTGGCCCCATTTATGAAAATCATAGCATTTTGGCGATGGTGTCTACCCCTCTCATTTTGCAAATGAGGGCACTGAAACCCAGCAAAGGAAAACGCTTGCTGGAGGCCCACGTGGGTTAGCAACAGAGCTGAACTTGAACTTAGTTCTCAATTCCCAAGCCAATACCTACGTCGCAAGCCGAAGGGTCAATCCAGTGGGCAGTGTTTCCTGAGCCGGAGCAGGCCAGACCGACTGATAAGGCTTTTCATCCCGGATGTGTGAAATGCCCATTTCAATTCACGTCCAGCGCTTTGTGGTCCATCTGCCAATGCCCTCTCCCTGGGGTCAGCCTGAACCCAGCACACCTAGAAATGAAAGAACCTACAGAGTGTTCACTAGCATTCTGGTTCAGGACTGAGGAGAGAAGAGGGCCAGTCTTTCTAAATACAGATTTCAAGTTTCTCAAGACCCAGATAACAGGTAAATATACACACTCCTATCCCTTCCCTAGACTCCCTCACAAACACTGGTAATACCATATGCCTTCTGTCCTTCCCCAAAGAATAGGCATGCTATCTTTAATAGCCACATTTAAGAACAAAACAAAGGTATTATCATTTTTCCCTTTGGGGTATTTTTCCCCTCTAGAGACTAAGCAAGATGGAGGAGGAAGAGAGAAACTTGTTTAGGGACCAAAATATTTTCAATAGGGGGATGCTGGCAGGCAGCTGGTTTTCTGTGGAGGAAGAGGGTGGTGGTATGAACTGCCATCTCACAGCAGGTGCCCCGGGGAGCCCAGCACAGGAAAGCACGCACTGCAGCATTTGACAGGTGCCTGGCTCTTGCTCCCACAGGCCCAGGCAATTGTCAGCTCTGCTCTGCTTGGCTCCCTTGGACAACAAATCGGGAGCCAGCTGCTTTCTGCACTTGGCTCTGAAATCGACAGCTCGATCTCTCTGCTCTATTCAGCTGAGGCAATCCCAGCGGGGAGCAAGGTGAGGTACTGGCTAAAGACTTCATGCCTCAGAGTAAGAGTTTAGTGAGGAAGCAATCATGCAGCTGCAACTGGGAAGGGCATTTGAGTAGAAAAGAAAGAATCTCAATCTTAATAACTTTAAAAAAAATTATTTCTGTGCCTCTCAAGGTGAAGCATCTTCCTATTAGTTGTGCCATGGACAGAGACCCCTTCTCTCTTGCTTCCATCATGCTGCTACTACATCAACATGGGAAGGCTTGTCCACCAGACTCATGCCAACATTGTCCTCTACAAGACCACCAATTTTGCCTTGATCAGTATCTATGCCATTATGCTTATTAGTTGTTCCTGTTTTCCTGGGCATTTTTCCTTCTTGATGTTTATACTCTTGAGTTTTGATTACTGTTGCCTTTCCCCAATTCCTCTATTGTAATCAGATTCTCCTGGGGACCAATATTACTGCAGGGCAGGGGGAGGATAGTGGATGCTGCTTCTCTCCCCTGCACACACTGACCATGGTCAAGAGACCATGACCCAAACAGGAATGTCAATCACTCCACTCTAAGAGGACTATCCCTCTTCCCTTGGATGTCTAGTGCCAACATTACTTCCCAATCAGAATGATCATGCTGCAAATTCCATTTGTATTTTATACAGGATAGCCACTTCAGAACTTTGTCCTCTCAAAGTTCTGGAATTTTATCTTTTAAAAGAATCACCATACAGGAACTCATAAAAGTTACACTAGTTTTCTTGATTTCTCACAAGTTCAGCAATTAGCAAGATTCTTTTTAGTCTCATAAAACTTTCTTTAAACAAAAACTTACTTTCAAGAGGTAAACTGGGGATCACTCTGGTTGAGTAGGGTACTCCATACTTTTTGCCTTGAGTCTCACCAAGCATAGTTTAGGAAACTAGCTTGTCCTAGTGCAGTGATGGTGAAGCTATGACACGCGTGTCACAGGGGACACGTGAACTCACTTTTGGGGTTGGTTTTGCTTTCTTAAATGGCATTTAAATATATAAAATAAATATCAAAAATAAAAGTCTTTCTTTTACTATGGTGGGAAATATCAAAAAAATTTCTATATGTGACACGGCACCAGAGTTAACTTAGGATTTTTCAAAATGCTGACATGCCGAGCTCAAAAGGTTTGCCATCACTGGCCTAGTGTCTCCCTCTTTGGGGCACTTCTCCCTTTCATTCTCCTCTCTTAAATTGGTTTGTTTATTTCACACAACTTTAGGTGAATTTGACTTTAAAAAAAACCACATCGTACAATTTTACTTCTTCTCCAAGCTTTTTTTAAAAAAATAATTATCTGCCTGTCACCAAATGTAAAATAAAAACCTCATCAGGTTCTTTGCTTTTCATTCAGTTTTCTCATTTACCAGCCTTGCCTGGGTGCCATGCTTTCTCTTCTCCATTTGACATACTTCTGATCCAGCTGGGTACTGTTTCTAAATCATCCCCTTTTAGAACTCCATCCCACAGAAATGTTTCACTCAGTATTTTGTGGTTGAAATGGTCCATGAGAGCCAGAGAAATGAAATGACTTGCCCAAGGTCATACCACTAATTAGTGGCAGGGGAAAGACAGAACGCCAACCTTAGGAAATGTGCTTGTCTCACTCCTTCCTCCCTTTTGCTCCTTCACCAGCTCTTTAGTCTTTGCTCTGGTCCTCATCTGCGTAGGTTCAGTCACATGGCTCTTCGGGACACCCTGACTTCCTCTATACAGTAAGCAGGTTGCCTAGTGATTTCTAATGTTGCCTTCCAGGTCCATCTTTCTGTAAGGGGTGGGAGTGGTTAAAATCACAGACCTGGGCCAAACCATTCAGGTTTTATCCCACTGGAGGTAAACCTCTTTTGACAATTCTCAAGTATCCAGGTATCTTTCTATTAAACTGTTTCCCCCGGCACAAATACTTCTGTCTTCTGTCATCTGCCAAAGCCCAGGTGTGCAGAAGTGGCAAACTGCTTAGAGGAAGGCCTTCCAAGGATTTTGGAAATTTCAAGAAAGACTTTTGTGGTATTTCTGGCCCAGCCAGAATCAGGAAGCACTGGATCGCTCAGAAGGAAACTCATTCTTGTACAATTTCCAACCATCCCCTCCCCCATTCCACCCTCAAGCCTTCCTTGCGCCACACATTTCCTCCCCCTCCTCAAACACGGGCTTCTGCAGAGTCAAAACTTGGCTAGTTCAGATGAGGTTCAAATGAGCTGCTGAACTCTTCAGGGCTGGAAGTGAACCTAGCATTTTGTTCTTGGCTCATCCCGGGTAATAAGGATACCAGGCTATCGCTGTCAAGGTGGTTCAGGTCACATAGTGAAAATCGACATAACTGAGAGCATTAATCAACAACCGATTACATATAATAGTACAGAATGACTACTTATGAGAGCTTACATGATTCTGACCAAGTCTGTCTGTGGTAATAACAGGAGACATGCAATTGTATGACAGTTTTCTGAAAAATGAATCGCCTTTTTTGTTGTTGTTTTTTTAAAAAAAGATTCTTTCAAAGGTGGGGACAAGAAGAACAAGGTTAACCCTTTGGAAGCCAATGGACTTCAAATTAACCCCCAAAGGAAAAGTGCATTCTGGCCATTTTTCTAGGTGGGGAAAAACAGCTTTCATCAATTTCAACAGGATGCTGCATCTTAGGTTATTCCTTATTCCTTCAGAAGACAGGCTTCATTATCCTTTAGCTTTTTCCAATCATCAGAACCTTAGAGTTGATTTTGAAATACTTATTTTTCTCATGAACTTGGAGAAATAGGGGAAGCAATTAGATCTTGTGATTTTTAAGGCTGTACTGAGGATAAGGTAAGAAAATATCATAAATTTTATTTCATGCTTTCTTGCCAATTGACAGAAATGTGCAGTCCATATGAATTCATATAACGAGGGTGGAATGTTGGAAAAACCAATAAAGATTTTGTGGTCTGACCCATAATAAATGTAGTTTGATTTAGAGTCTGTTTTTCACAACATGGCAAAATGAATCATAAAATAATGGGCCCTGAAACTCCTGCATTTTTTAACAATAGCCTGGGGACAGTTTACGGTGTAATGAATTGTAATTAACCCACCTTCAAAATCTTTTATGAGTACTTTGCCAATTAGCTCCGCATGCTTGCTAATGACTCATGGCTAGTGCATGTCTTTACAGAACCAGATTTTACAGCACACATCGCCCTGTTAACTCAGCACAAGTGTACAGCGTGGTAAGGATGACACAGGTAGATTGGAACACCCTCAATAGCAACCCCACTTTGCCAAACCAATGGACTTGACCATCATTCCTCCAAGCCCAAGATAACCATAATGGCTTGTGGTATCAGAGGTCTTTGGTTTCTGATGGATTGCAAGGAATGCTTCACTCTCTGTAGACACATCTGTTGTTACTTAGCACTAACATATATAATGCTACTAATTGTGGAGCCATCTTTGTTTTCTTTACTTAGCACTCTGGTTAGCATTATTTTATCTTCGTGGTTCATGGCTTTCTGCCATTGATAATATAAGTCCACTCTAAAGAAAATAAAACAACTACCACGCTGTATCCTTAACTGCTTTGCTTTGAAATCAGAGGAATTGTGTGCAGCCAAACTCACTTCCTAGAATCCTAGTTCTGACCTTGCTATGTCAAGATTTGGCTTTTCCTTGTAAAAAAAACCCGATGCTTCCATTGGTGCATGAACTGGCCAAGGGGACTGCAGCAAGAAACGGGGGTCTGGCTTTAAACTCCATGCACTGAGAAGTTAATTTTAGGCAAGGTTAAGCTTTCCCAACTCTTCACTCTTCAGAGGCCAAGCCAACAAAATTTAAAGCCAAGTTAAGAAAGCTAACCAAAGGTGACAACGGAGTTACTACATAATTTCCTCAACTATGTATAAAGAATGTTAAGGATCTATAATGTCACATGTATTTTTCTGCCAGCAAGGCCATATACCCGAATGAGGACATAGAGGTTAATTTTTAGAGCCATAACACCATAATATTGTACTTGGGGGAATCTACACTCCATAGGAATGATTTCATCATGATACTGGCAAAGTGAACGGTAGCTTTTAAGCTCACACCTTTGAGGCAATGGTGGTTCTGGAATAACAGAGTGTGCTTGGTAATTGAAAAAATATTCTCTGAAGAAGGACAAAGACAAAAGAAGATGTGTGAGTCCCCATGAAGGATCCCTCTGAGGGAGTTTTGCCTTAGTATGAACATGAGTAGAGTTCCCACCCTCCTCACCCCCAACAGAAGCAGGGGATAGAGTAAGACGGAAGGAAATCTCATCGCAATACTTAAATCCTTTGGAATCCCCAGGTGTGAACCCAGCAAGAAATTTCTTCTCTCACTAAGAGGTTTATTCTTTTCACTTCCCACTCACCTTCTAGGCCCAGCTCCGTCGCCCAATTTGAAAGAACCAAATCATGGGAACATGACTTATCTCTTGCCAAGACTAACTAAATAAAAGTGGCTGTAGTTCCATAACATTTAATGAGTCCCCATCATACACAGAGAAGTGAACTGTGGGCTTAGGTAAACTCCTGCCTCGGCTTTGGTGCCTGTACAGTTGATGAGGGCAACCCCCACGCTTCAGAGAACCAAGGCATCAGGAGTTGACCAAAGGTTAATTTGCCTCAGGAGAAGGGGATATCTGTATGCCTGCAGTGTCTCTATCCTTAGCTTGGACCATGACTACTCTAGTGTCTCTTGCCCTTTCTCATTCATGGAATGAGATTGTACATCTTAACAAGACATCTTAATAAGTTGCTGTCTATCCAACAACTTATGAGTGATGAGCTGAATCAATTGTGCTTATGGTTCTTGAGAGTTTTCATTTAAAACACATAAACTGTTATTAGCTTATGCTGGGCCACGTGGAAATCTGAAGACAGAGAAAACCTTCCAAAGGACATAAAAAATAATACAGAACTGAAGAGAGATACTTGATATAAGTGAAGGAGATTTTGGCTCCAAATGGCCGCTCAGTTCTCGATTTTAGTTTCCAATATACCTAATTGGGCTTTCTGCTCTTGTGTAAATTAGTGTACACTCCATTTCTTGAAAATATAACAGCTGTTCCTGGAACACCAGTATGTAAGGAAAAGGCTCTGGAGGGAGATACGCTGGATCTGAATCCCATCTCCGTTATGCAGTAGTTCAGTAGAGTTGGACAGTCTATGACCCTGTTACATTCTCTGCAATATGTGGCATCTACTGTTCCTTAGCCACATGGCTGTACGGACTATTCCATGTCAAGCACAGTGTTTACAGCAAGGTAATGCTGGATAAATGTTGCTCATTGTTTGAGTGCCAACCAATATCCTAGGAACTATGCTAAAATTGCCAAGGCATTTTTGCTGATTTTATAGCGGTTTAGAAAAAAAATTATGAATGGCAAGTAAATGAAGTTACATATTCAAAAACTTAAGGAAACCTTTCCTACATTGACATATTAGCAAAATCATCATCACTAATAAAAGCAGACTTAGAACTGGACGCCATTTCGAAGCTTTGATAGAGCGCCCGGCACTTTTGGCGAAAGACAGGAGGAGTGCCATCGCGCTCCCTGGCACTCTAGGGGTTAATACACTGGTGAAAGACTTCCTTTCCTCCCTCAGAACTGTGCTTATTTTTCTCCCATTACAACTCATTAAATTGTGGAAGCAACCTGGCCAATTGATAAGGCCCATTCTTTAGACAATGGTATGTAGTATTCTGTATTTCCCACATATACAGTCCATTACCACTTCAGGGAATCAGCTGAGTATAGATAATCACATGAAGATATTCCTTAAATCGTTAAATCTATATGGATCCTATTGATCCAAATCATAGACTTTAAGCTTCAATAAGCCCCCACTAGTGGTAGATTTGGACACTTCATTGTTTCAAATTAACATATGCAAAAACCAAGTCTGGCAATTCACTTTGTGGTTTGAGAATAAAGTGAAAGTATCTGCCACGTTGTACACAAACTATGCCCTGGAGTTTGTCTAATTAATATCATTTCTGAGGGCATAAGGGATTACATTGAGCTCTCTATTTTTTTTGGTTTTGTCAGAAGAGCAGATCTGCAAGAAATATCGTTTTCATGGTCACTTCATTCCTTGATGCATCAACTTTCCATGTTCAGAATGTTAACACTGTCCTTGCAACTGGATAACTTATCAACTTCACTTGAACGTGAACCATCTGTCCTACTAGATAATCACTTCAGTTTAGCTCTCATGCAGTTTTTATAGATGTAAGTTGCTTTTTTAAAAACCCACATTGATAGAATCTGAAGTTTAAAAAAATCATCAATTAATTCCCATCCATCATTTAGAGATGGTGCCAGAGTTAAGAGTTATCCAGCTTCTATGTAAATTATTTCCTCCGGTTCGAGTTAACCCTTAATTGTTAGCACTTCAGAATTTAAGAGAAGTCAACGCTTTAAATTTGGAATGCTAACATCTCCTTTGCACTGCTTAAACCATTGGAGTTGCTCATTCATCTTAATAATCTGACAAATATAAGAAGTCTTCACGAAGTTGTAGCTTAACTACTTCATGTAATTTGATTTCATTTGGTTTCACTGCATTTTGCCCTTAAGGAAAATGGAAGAGGAGACAGTGAAACCCTTAATATTATAGCCATCTTTCTAAAATACACCGGAATAATTTATGAGCAGTCTGTTGGGCAAGGGCAGGAAAGTGATGACTACTGCAAATCAAGAGTCTCGTTGCTATCAGAGTAAAAGTAAAAAGATTAAATCAATCTCAAAAAACGCTATGTATTATTCTGAGGTATTTTAAAGCTTCAGTAAAAATGCATAGATCTTTCCAATTTGAAATGGAAGACTAATTTCAGGAATGAGACTTAAGAGTCAGCTAACTTTTTCCAAGCATGAAAAATATTCACGTCAGGATACAATTTTTGTTTGGTTTCATTCAGTAATAGTATAGATGTGTGTATTTATATAGTGTATAGAAAGAGAAAGAATTTGTTTTTCCTTTCAAAATATTGAAGTGCATTTATATTCTTACTTTAGGACCCTCTGTTCTTTTACATAAGGTTTAAATTAGTGCAGTTTTTTAAGGTGCATTCCTTGATATTATGTACTTCCACTTTATATGACTTTGTTCAGAGCCACACTATATAATCACACCATATAAATAATAAATAACCATATAATCATAAACCAATTTTTATGAACCAAATTGAGCTTAATATCATGCTAGGTACATTATAACTCAAAGGATATAGATTTTGACACAGCCCTCTGAGAGCTTACAGATGAAAAAACAAACAAACATATTCAAGGCATTAGATTTTCAAACAGGAGAGAAACTTAAAACCAGTTCAGCAAAGGTCAGTCAGGTATTCCCATCATTTACAGGTCAAGAGGGGGTGTAATTAGAGGGAAGAGATAAGGCTGAGTATGTAATTTGGATGGAGATGAGAGAGTAGATAGGAAACTCTTATGTAGGTAGTGATTGTGTTGGAGCAAATTTTTCCATCCCAGTGGAATATGTTTATTTCTTTTATTTAGTGGGTTTTTATTTAGCATAGGCTTGTTCAGAGCACAAAAGGGGCCGAAGGATGAGGACAAGAATCTATCAGACTCACTTCCTATGTACTATGCACTTTTAATTTAATAGGAAGGCCAAAGATAACACACCAAATAGCCATGTACTAGTAAAGCTTTAATGTTGAAACATTGTTCATCTATAAACAGTACAAAGAGATACATAGTAAATATCCTAAATGTAAAAATAAAAAATATAGAAAATGAGAACAATATGATTTGTTTCATTAGGGCTTCCCAGATAAAAGAGAATTGAATGCTCACAGTCAAAAGAGGAAGAGTTTCCTAAATTAAAGAACAGTATATTCTCACCCCAGCAATATTTCACTACAAGTTTTCAAGAACCACCTATTATATACTTGTTAGAGAAAGAGGAAATATAGCCTTGGCATTGTGGTGTGTTTCCTACTGTTAGGGAATTGGAATGAAGTTATAACCATGACCTTGTCTTCCTGGGGACCAGTCTCCTCCCACTTCCTTGCCTAGGTAGCAGCCAAAAGACTTGGGAAGGACTGACTGCAGTCACATTCCCAGGGTAACCCTCATAATCCATCCCAGAAACAAAGAGTAATTCACTAGTTGTAGAAGTAGAACATAGCTTAGAACATTTTTTTTTTTAAAAAAAAAGTTTGACAGAACAACCCTTTCTGCATGACTTAATATTCAGAATTTAATACACAAATCTGCCAATATTAGAGAAGCAAGTCTGAGAACAAAGAATAAGTATAGGTTAGAGAAAAGCCAAGAGAATCATGAAAAAAAAAATAGAACCAGGCTTAAACTTCACCTGGCCATCCATCCTAATGTTGACCTTTTTAATAACATGACCCTATACGTTGCTTTTATTATTTATGAATTATGTCTATTACCACTTGCAATAGAAAACAGCACAATACTTCTACCTGTTAAAGGCTCCTAGGATTCCAATTTATAAACAAAACAAAGTTATACAATTATAAAGATAAGAAATAACTTTTAAATTTCTCAACAAAATATTTAAAAAGACAATTGAAAATATTACAACTCTCAAAAATATTGATATTGAAAATTTATGAGCAACCTGGTGCTAGAATACAGAACAGCAGTTCTCAACTTGTGGGTCACGACCCCTTTGGCGGTCAAACGACCCTTTCACAGGGGCTGCCTAAGACCATCCTGCATATCAGATATTTACATTACGATTCTTAATAGTAGCAACATTATAGTTATGAAGTAGCAACGAAATAATTTTATGGTTGGGTCACAACATGAGTAACTGTATTTAAAGGGCCAGAAGGTTGAGAACCACTGATACAGAAGGACTTGTCACTAACTAGAATGTTACTGGAGTTGGTTAGATGAAAACATAGCTCATCTATTGACTGGATAAAAAGTTGGAAGAAATTTGACCCTGCTTTACTAGCTGTCCCTAGTTTAGAGGTACATAAACTTTACTAACAAGAAAGTTGGACCACTTAGTGGGTAAGATCATAGCCTAGCTATGGCTTTTACCAAAATGACTAACACGTAGCTAGTGCTAATGAATGTTGCTGTCATTATTGTTGTTGTTACCTGGTTGCTGATTCTTGAGGAGGCTAGACTCGGTTTACTACAGCCCTTGTAGTTCTGCATTTATTTCTGTTTCCCAGAAAACAATAAAGCAGAAGTTGGCATAAAGGAGTGGGATAGAAGGGGAAAACGAAGGCAGAAGCAAGTTCATGCTAATAAGTTTTTAGAGACTCTGGAAGGACTGACTACAGGCTGGAGGTATAAGTTCTTCTGTGGTCATGGAAGAGGCAGAGCAGTATAACAGAGCCTACCCCATGGGGAGAGGAAGCAGAATAGCTTGGCCTAGATCTGTTGTCTACCTTTGGATCTGAGACTCAATAGCACCCAAAAAAAGGCAGAGGAAAAAGTCCAGGGAAATCCACATTCCTTGTCTGTGGTGAAAGCAAACATTAATTGCATGTATCAAGAATGAATAAAAGAAATAAACGGACTGAAAAATGACTACATAACATGTGTGTTGATATTAGAGAAATTTGGATATTTGACCATTTTTGGTCTTAAAAATAGGTTTGCATACTCATAGAAAAGGAACAATGGTGGGTTTTCAAAAGATACCATTCCTTAAAATTACTTACTGTAGGAACTGTAAAATAACACTTAAAACTGGTTGCATATTTACTGGATGGGGAAAAAAAAGGTTGTTAAAAAGCGAGGAGAAGACATAAAGAATTCGCCGGACAGTGGCCAATGATAATAGGATATGATGGAAAGGGAGAGCAGCCAGGTAAGGAACCACAGAAGGAAAGTATTCCTTAAAAATCTAGGATAATTAAAACCCATATAGGACGGTTGGAAGGAGTAAGTACTAACAAGATGCTGTGAAAGACCGAGTTAGTGATATGCAGTTGGCGTGACCAAAATGCTTCCGTTTGCCCAGGGCTTCCCCAGTTTTAGCACTGAAAGCAGCCTGTCTCAGGAACCTGTTCATTGACAATGGGTCACCAAAATAAAGGACAAACCTGTAATTTTCCACAGTGTGAAGGGCAAGACTAAAAAGAATTGAAAAATGAAGGATCCAACCAATGATGTAAGTGTATTCTAAATAGAAAAACTGGCAAAAATGAAAACTTACTAGTAAGTAATCACAAAAAACATTTAAAATATCTAGGTTTGCGGGGGTGGGGAACAAGCACATTGAAAAAGTTTACCAAGTCTAGTGAAGAGAGACTAAGTGATACATAAATATGTCCAGGCAAATATTTTTGAATTGCAAAATAAACAAAAAGTTAAATAACTAGGCAAGAATGAAAGTCGGTGCATAAATTTTAATATGCTAGGAAGTAGAAAAAATAGAATTGATTTCATTTTAGCTCTAATTACTTTTAATAAATAAAATGAAATGAAGAAATGAAAACATAGATATAACAAAATATTTTTAAATTTCAAAGAGAAATGCAGGTAGCAATGGGTAAAATTTGAAAATATTTATATTATAAATGAATTTTGGGGAAGGGAAGAATGTTGACAAATGAAGGACCAATAATAAGAGTCAAATTGAGGAGTTATTAAAGATGCTTCTACAATGGGGTTCTGGTTAGTTATGTTACTGCTGAGTTTCATTAAACAGTTATAGGAAAGGGTATTTCCTACATTATGTCCTCTAATGCAAAAATACAAAAACTAGTCAATTAATGTCATATTTCTAGCATAATACAGATATCCAAATCTGACAAATATAAACCAGAATAGGCCAATCTCACATAAGAATATAGATTTAAAAACCCTAAAAAAGGTATTAGTTAACTGAAATGTAGCAGAGTTGGGCAAAGTGTGGGGTATATGCCCAACCCTTGGGCCACCTCTTTTTAAGAAAGGGAATCCATGGGGGTTAAGTGCCAGTCTGCCACATGGGCTGATTGGGTCAGGGTGAAGACTTGAAACAGATTCTCTCTCTTGAAAATCAGACTGATAAGGCACAATGGCTTAGAATTTGGGGCTGAAAGTAATTCACAGATGAGTTCTCAAAAGAGGTTCCGGTTCTCTAAGGTCCTTGAACTCTGGTTGTTTATTTCTTGGTGTACAGGTGCCAGGCTTGTTTTCAAATCCATTCCTTGCTCTTTTTCTGCTCTTTCTCTGTTCTGCTCTCACCTGCATCAAGATTGGGGTGACCCCTGTGTACTGAGTTTCTGAGGCTTCCATGTGAGCATTCTTCCTTCTGGGTTCAGCCAATGTGGGGTACTGGTGGAAGAATGAAGGGTATCTCTCACTGCCCCTGCTCACTCCTCCTGTTTCAGGTGACATCTCTGGTAGCGGCTGTATCTCTTCCATGAATCCAGCCCTTATTAGACAAGCCCACCAAGGTTCTAATCTAGCTTCTGTGTGAGCATGGTCCCTGGATTCTGGTAACATCCTCTCTCTTTGTTCTTCTAGACATGGGGGTGGTAATGGCTTCCTGTTGTTGCTATTATCTGGGTTATCTCAATAGTCAATGTTGGGCTTCTTGGCTCTTCCATCACCTGTGTAACTAGTTTATTCACTGATACGTTAATTTGCATTCTGAAAGCCATAAGTAATGAATGATAGATAAAGGTTGTTGTAAAAACTTCTAGAGTAATGATGTCTTCCAAATGCCACAGGTTTTATGATATATGTACTCCTGAAATATTAACTTATATGTAATTCATCAGCCAGGTTTTCTTCTACATAAGCCTCAAGTGGTTTTGATTCGATATTTTTTGTCAATGTACTCGTCAGTCAGGAAAGAGCACCCAACTACAGGTAAACATTCAGAACTAGTAGATCATCTTAACAACATTCATAATGTGTGCAATGCAAAAGTAATGCTCTGAGTGAACAATGTATAAAATCCAGGCGTTGGAGCTGTTATAATGGGAGCTGGACAGGAGAAAAGATGAGTAGAAAAGAGAGAGATTCCTAATTTGCTGATCAATTTACATAAAATATTTGGCCCCAATATTATCAAACACTTTTTAAAAAATATTTCCTGGTATATTTTTTTCAAAGGGCCTACTATGATGTACTTTATTTATGGATTCCTTGAGTGTCTATTGTAAACCATATAAATTAACTAGGTCATTATGTTGTAAGTAATAAATTCCAACTGACATTAAAAGAAATATATTTGACACATCCTAGGTTTGCTTACAGAATCAAAGTGATTCACTCAGTATAAAATGTGGAAAAGAAAAATGATTTTAGCTAATAACAATGGGTAAAACTAATCATAATAATAATCTTATTTCATTTCATTATTTTAAATTTAATTATGTAGTGTCCTTCTTTGCTTCTTAGTATAACTTTTGTTTTAAAGTCTAGTTTGTCATATGTAAGTATTGCTACCTTCGCTTTTTTTCCCTTTCCATGTGCATGAAATATCTTTTTCTATTCCTTTACCTTTAATCTGTGTGTATCTTCAATGCTGAAGTGGGTCACTTATAGACTTCATATATATTGGTCTTGCTTCTTATCCATTCAGCTACTGTATGTATTTTAATTGGAGCATTTAAGTCATTTACATTCAAAGTGGTTATTGATTTTCATAAGTTATTATTCTTTATGACAGAGCTGAAATATTAGGTGCTTTCAGTGTCTGTCTTTGGCCCTTCTTTTGCTTGAAAAAATTATTCGTACAACAATTTCCAGAATACTTTAGTACTACTTCTGGACTAGAATAACTACTACTACATCTACACTAGAATGACTATTGCTACTACTACTATTACTAAGTTCTCATTGAGAGCCTATTCTGAGTAGACAATTTGTTTATTAACTCTCTTTCAACCCTCAACTCCTCTCCGTTAAACATTAATATTCCCATATTACAAATTAGGAAATTTATTCATAAGAAGGTCTTAAGTCTTTTCACTGTACCTTGTTGCTTCTCATACATATACCCACTCATATTTATCCTATGCATTTATTTATTAATTTATTCATTGATTTATTTATCACTGGCTACTTCTCCGGTCTCATTTCCTGTTACTCTCTCTGGTGCTGCTCTAGCCAAACTCTTATCCTTGAATGAGTCAATTGTGTCCATTTCAGTTTTCCACTTTCTGAATGCTCTTCCCTTATATGTCTGTACAGTTTGCTCCTACATTTCATTGAGGTCAAATGTTCCTCCTCAGAGCTTTTCTCTAAAATACTCCAATTCTCTAAGATACGCCTCCTTATAGTCACTGTCATCTTTCACTGTTTTATATTTTATCATGGGTCCTTTAACTTCCTGACACTGGTGAAGATTAGTCACTCCTCTAGAAATACTGATTACCTTCTACATAACAGAAACTTTGCTAGATAGCAGTAATAGTGCCGTGAAGGAAACAAATCAAGTCCCTCCTCTCATTGAGCTTACATTCCTCTGGAAGACAATTAAGTATATCATTTAGAGTAAGGCCACAGGGCTATGTGGAAAGACAGGATGGAGGCTCGTTCCATAAATGTCAAAAAGTGTCAGAAAATGATTCAAGTGCAAATACTTTATTTGGAAGATGTTCCTAGGAATCATTAATACAGAAGTGGAGAAGTGAGATGGGGAAGAAAAGAAAGCCAAAAAAAAAGCATTATTACTGAGCAAGTTATCAAATAGGGCTTTACCAATTGAAAATCACCAGGTGGTGGTAAATACATCTCAGAGTTATCCCACTAGTGGGAAGAGGGAACTGGAGTTGCTATACACCATTTTGGTGAGTGATTTCTTTGGGGCAGCTTCTAGGGTTAGATGGGGAGAACATTAAGTCCTGGGCATTTCCTGACTGCTTCGCCTGTGAGCTAAGTGGACTATGGCAGTAAAAGAAAGCCTTCAGGCAAAAAGTTGCAGGTGTTTGTAGTTCAAAGCCCTGGATTTGGTCATGCATGAAAATGGTGAATGCCAGAATATATGGGGGTTGGGAGCACCATCCATGTCTGCTACAAAGTCTGACAATTGAAGACTGTGAAATGGTACAATATAGACATGCTTTTTAAAAAACTAAACTTGCTCCAATTATCTACAGAAATGTCATTATTCAACTAAAACTCCCCCCCTTTTTGGAAGGGAATTCTGATCTTAGAAACATTTCAACCACCAGAAAACAAATCCTTTCCTAGAAGGTCAATATTAATTAAGTGTGAAATCTCAATTCATTCAAAAAATTATTTCCAGCCCTGACCCGTTTGGCTCAGTGGATAGAGCGTTAGCCTGAGGAGTGAAGGGTCCCAGGTTTGATTCAGATCAAGTCACATGCCTGGTTTGTGGGCTTGATTCCCCAGTAGGGGGCGTGCAAGAGGCAGCCAATCAATGATTCTCTTTCATAATTGATATTTCTATCTCTCCCTTTCCCTTCCTCTCTGAAATCAATACAATTTTTAAAAAAAAAAAAGTCATTGGGCCGAATCCGGTTTGGCTCAGTGGATTGAGCATCAGCCTGCGGACTGAAAGGCCCCAGGTTTGATTCCGGTCAAGGGCATGTACCTGGGTTGCAGGCACATCCCCAGTAGTGGGTGTGCAGGAGGCAGCTGATCGATGTTTCTCTATCATCGATGTTTCTAACTCTCTATCTCTCTCCCTTCCTCTCTGTAAAAAATCAATAAAATATATTTTTTTAAAAAAGGTCATTGGAAACAATGAAGAACAGGTGGTATGTTGCAAAAAATCAATGAACTTAATTAGAATAAAATTTGAGATATTCTCTCATAACATAAAGGGAAGGATAAAGAAATAAAAATCATGGAAGAAAGTAGAGGGAGAAAAATAAGTCATTTGGAATAAATCACATAGATAATGAACAGTAATTATTTCTAATTTATTTACATACTTCTTTTCTAAAGTCAAGTAGTCACAACAGAGGGGTATTTTTTCTACTAGAAAAAGGGTTTCTATAAAATAGTAAACATCTTCAATCTAAATAAAATCAAGTAATGCAAAAGTACAAATGTAAATACATTCCAAAATATTTCAAATAAAAGTACAGCATTTACATTTTTAATGCCCACGCTTTACCTTTACTATGTTATTATGTTTATCAGTTCACTCAGATGTTCATATATCTATTTACTCCCAACTAGAAACTCAAAAAATGTCCAGAGAAAGACTTTCCTGAGTGGGACATAAAAAGGTATTTGGTTTTGTTTTCACAAACATACAAGATGAAGCATCTACACTAATAAAAGAGAAACATACCAGTTGGTGTCATTCCGCTACCCCCACCAGCCAATCAGGATGAGTATGCAAATTAACCCAACAAAGATGCCAGTTAATTTGCATACGCAGGCGCAAAGCAAAGACTGAAACGACTGAAGACTAAAGAGTCTTAGCTTTTCTGCTGTGGCCAGAGCCAAGAAGCCAAGCCTCCCTGGTGTGGCCTGAGTGGAGAGGCCAAGCCTCGCTGCTGCAGCGGGACCAAAGGCCTGGGTCCCGGATGCTGGAGGAAAACCCGTGCCGGCAGCCAGGGAAGGAAGGCCTATTGCCTGAATCTTCATGCAACAGGCCTCTAGTGGTAGTATAAAAAGGACTTAGAGTTTGTTTATAATTACTACGGATTCTATGAATTCAAAATGAGAATGTTTTTGCATTTGGTCACCAGCCAAACTCTGGTGGTAGGACCTTTCATTTCCTAAAATCAAGGGAAATATTTTAAATGCGCATGAGAAAAATCTGTTCCCCAGTGACAATACTTCATGTCTTTCAGTGACTTTGCACACTTTCTTTATAGCAAATTCCTTAGCAGTTTACATGACTTACAGTCAAAAGGAGATACTGTGTTTTTCTTCCCTGACCTAGATTTTGCTAAAATTCCACTACAAAAATGGTATTTGATTAGCTATAGGTTATATATCAGCTAACAATGAAATTTATTCCACATATCCATCACATGGCCTAGAATCACTTTTACAAAGTTATTGAGCTATTATTAACATATGATAAAGTACAGATATGATCGTAAAATTTGATGACCTTTGACATTGCTATACATCTGTGAAGCTATCACCACAATCGATTAAGATACCAAACATTTCCATCACTTCTCCAAATTTCTTCAAGCCTAGTTCATTTTCATCCCTGCCCCCAGCCCCATTTACGGAAAACCTTTGCTGGAAAGTTTGAACTTTGTAAAATGTTATATCAATGAAATTATATAATATGCACTCTCTTTTGTCTAGTTTCTTCATTCAGAATAATGATGTTGAGATTCATCCAGGTAATTGCATATATCACTGGTTTGTTCCTTTCATTGCTGAATAGTTTACCATTCTATACAAATACCTCAACAATCCTGACTTAAAACATATCATCTCATGATACTTTGGGCTATTGAAGGCCTGTCCCTGAAAATTTAAATCTGTTGACCTTTAATGAAGAGTTCTATATCCAAATATCTAGATAAAATTAAAATTTTAACATCACAGATAGTGCCCAATACATAGTAGGTGCTCAATAAATATTTATTTAATGAATAAAAAAAATTCTATCTAGATAACTTGTGCATTGCAGTCACTAACATGGTCTCCTTTAGTCCTTTCAGAAACATGTAGGTCCCCCAGATTTACATGTCCAAACCATTTCCCACTTTTATTAGCAAAACCTGGCTTTAGTAGACAAAACTAATTTAGCCAATGCCCAGCTAACTTGGTTAATCTAATCACAATAGAAAAGGCATTATGATCCTCTACTGAGGTTAGCTTCTCTCATTTTCATGAATAAACACACTTCCCCACCATTTATCCATAGAATTTGTGTCAGTTTAATTAAATTCCAGTCAACCTTTGAAATAAATGAAAGAAGCTGGAATCTATTGAGGGCCACTATATCAAACACTTTACACCACCATCTCATTTAATTCTCATAAATCCTGTAAGATGAACATTATCTCATTGCAAATATAAAGCAGCTATCTATATATATAAAAGGCTAATACACAAAGTGTCCCCTCAGTAGTCCGACTGGGAGAACAGGAGTTCGACTGGGAGAATGGGAGTTTGGTTGCTCACTATAAACGAGCACTGACCACCAGGGGGTGGCACGGAACATGGCAGGTGACCAGTGGCAGCAGCGGGGCACTGAGGGAGCGAAGGAAGGAAGAGGTGGGGAGGCAGGGAACCTGATCAACCTGATCACTGGCCAGGCCTAGGGACCCTACCTGTGCAAGAATTTCGTGCACTGGGCCTCTAGTATTTATATGAGAGAGACACCTTGATGTATATATTTATGTAACTTTCTCAGAGTTATACACTAGTTGCACTGTGGATGGAATTCATTCCCAGGTTTGGGTTTACTGCACCTTCCATCCAAATTTCCAAATTCCTGAGTGAACTCTTTTGTACTAGTGGTCAATGAATAAATAATTGGCTTAGTTTATAAAATGCCCATTTTGGAAAAATAACTCAGGAATATATGTCTTTGAAATGTATTATTATTACTACTAGTATATTAGTTATCTCTTGCTACATAACCATATCACAAGCTTAGCAGCTTAAAACAACACATTCATTATGTTTCTAATGTCAGAAATCCATGGCTTATTTGGGTCCTCTGCATGGCTGCAGTCACAGTGGCAGGTAGGGCTGCATTCTTGTCTGAGGCTCAGCTGTGCAAGGATCCACTTCTAGACTCACATGGCTGTTAGAATTCACTTCCTTGTGAGCTCTCAGACTGAGGGCCTCAATTTCTTGCTGGCTATGGGATAGTGGCTGTCCTCAGTTCCCTGCTGTGTGGCTTTCCCTAACACAACAATTTACTTACTTCATCGAGCCAGCAAGGAAGAGTCAATGGAGAGAGTCTGCTAACAAGTGGAAATTTACAATCTATTATAACATGATTATGTAAGTGACAAACCACCCACTTTGCCATATTCCATTGGTTAGGAGCAAACCACAGTTCCTGTGTACATTCCAGGAGAAGGAATTACATATGGGCATGCAGACCAGGACGGGAGCTAATTGGGGACCATTTAAAAATCAGCGTGTCACACTTAGTATATGGTAGATAGTCATCAACCATCATATTTACCTCTTTTTTAAAAAAAAATATGTTTTTCTTGATTTCGGAGAGGAAGAGAGAGGGACAGAGAGATAGAAACATCAATGATGAAAGAGAATCACTGATTGGCTACCTCCTTCCTGCCCTGACCAGGAATTGAACTGTGACCTCCTAGTTCATAGGTCAATGCTCAACCACTGAGCCATGCTGGATGGGCCATATTTACCCTTTTAAAGATAATGTCTCACAGAATACAAAGAGGAGAAATGTGTTCAGCACTGCCTGCATTTATGAACCTTTCCAAAGCCAAGTGTGTCATGGAAGGACCTCCTTTAAAAACCAGGCCTCATACACAGTCCAGATGGAAGGCAAATTCATTCAGGGTGACAGGACTGGCAACATCTCTCACATCTCATGTTTTATATTTTGAGGTGCTTTGAGATGCAGCCACATTTCACTGATTTCCACAATAACTATGCACAGTAAAAAAGATGGTTAGTCTCATCCTATATAATAAAACCCTAATATGCAAATTGACCAAATGCTGAAATGACTAGCAGAATGACCGGTCACTATGATGCGCACTGACCACCAGAAGGCAGATGCTCAATGCAGAAGGGAGCGCCACTCAGCCAGAAGCCAGTCTCATGGCTGGCCAGCACAGCAGCGGTGGCAGCAGCCTCTCCCGCCTCTGCTGCAGGCAGGTGGTAAGGAGCGAGGGGTCCCGGACTGCGGGGGCCCCAGGCTGTGCGAGGGATGTCTCACAAGAGAGTGCAGGCCAGGCTGAGGGACCTCCTCCAGTGCAAGAATTTCGTGCACCAGGCTTCTAGTTTTAACATAAGAAAACATCTTAAAATTGGCTGAAGAAAGCCTCCAGCTAAAGGTCTCAACCCCTCCACAGGGCAGCCTGTGTCCAAAGACTTTTCCATCCAAAGGCTTTTCCATACAAAGAGTATGAAGGCCCAACTCTATTTTCTGTAAAATACATTAATAGAAGTGAAATTACTGAATAAAGGCATATGAACTCATAAACTGACAAACAAAATATATCCAGAGACATTGAAGCATGCAACAGACTGATGAATTTCAGAGGGAAGGAGGTTGGGGGGATGAGAAGAGACTAACCAAAGAACTTATATTCATATATGCATTACCCATGAACAGACAATAGTGAAGTGAAGGCCTGGGAAGGGGACAGGAGCAGGGTGGAGGGGGTCAATGGGGGATAAAAGGGGATTTCTGTAATACTTTCAACAATAAAGATAAATTTTTTTAAGTATAAGAACTTTTTTCGCTAGTTAAGTATATTACTGAGAAGCTCTCTATATTTTCTCTTTTGAAGAAATTACCAGCAGCAATGGTTCTGAGCTTTCTTACCTGCTGGAACTTGCTATCATCTTTCTGAAGTTGTCAAAGTAAAATAGGTGCAGGAAGCATCAAATAATTAATAATATTTTTTCAGCTGAGACCAGTTTGGCTCAGTGGATATAGCGTCGGCCTGCGGACAGAAAGGTCCCAGGTTCGATTTCAGTCAAGGGCATGTACCTTGGTTGTGGGCACATCCCCAGTTGGAGATGTGCAGGAGGCAGCTAATCGATGTTTCTCTCTCATCGATGTTTCTAACTCTCTATCTCTCTCCATTCCTCTCTCTAAAAAATCAATAAAATATATTTTTTTAAAAGAATATTTTTTCAAATTGGCAGATTTCTGAAAACTCAGGTGGTAATATACACAGGATTTTCTTCATCATATGAATGAGATGTGCTGTGTTTTTTTTTTATCACCTTATTCATCCATTCATTCATTCAGTTCCTTTCACAATTTCTAACCTCTCTAAATTCAATATTATCCCCAACACATAATATGTTGTAGCCTTGGGCAAAGGATTGTACTTCTAACTTAGAAGCTCAGTTTTCTCAGCCATAAAGTGGGAATAATGACATCTACCTAATACAGTTACTATGATGAGTTAGCATATACAAAGTACACAGTACAGTTTCTAAAACATTACTGCAAGAAAACAATTCCTAATTTGATTTTCCCCCTTTCTTTTGAGTAAGTTTTTATTTACTGCCCTTAAGAATCCAGCCCAATTTGTGTGAGATAATTATTAGGAACTCTTCCTACCACTCTAAAAAATGCCCTAGTTTCAATGATAAATTATAGAGTCACTCCACTAATGGCCCACCGAGTTTTGAGGCACATAGCCAGATAAATTTTTGCAAAAGTGTTCAACATGTAGATTATGGGCTCTTTAGGTTGGGGTAGCTTTTAAAAAGTCTAATTCAAGCAGTGAAAAGGCATATATATAATAAATCAGTAGCCATTGGGAATTTATCTCTGGGTTTCAGAAAGAATGACCCATAGGGCAGAGTCAGATAGAAAAAAAAATAGAAATTTTGGAAAGGGCATCTGTTGGGGGAAGATATTATAAACTCTTTGAAAATACCTTTTTCACCATGGCCAGTGTGTCTCAATGGTTGGAGCATCAGCCCCAGCACCAAAGGGTTGTGGTTTGATGCCTGGTCAAGCACAACTACCTGAATTGCAGGCTGGATCCCTGGCCCTGGGTCAGGGCATGCGAAGGAGGCAACCGATTGATGTGTCTCTCATCTCTCTCTCTCTCTCTCTCTCTCTCTCTCTCTCTCTCTCTCTCTCTCTCTCCTTCCCTTCCATTCTCTAAAAAAATCAATGAAAATAAAATACCCTTGGGTGGGTATTAACAAAAACAAACAAACAAACAAAAAAGAATAAAATACCTTTCTTACACTTTACTGTTATCCTTTTTTATGTCTATAAATGGTTTCTTCCTGAGCTATTATTATTAATAACTGTTATCCCATACCTAATGATGTTTTGACACCTTGATGAGAAGTTTCTAGCTTTATGCTGTAAAAGAGAAAGTAAACAAGGAATAATGGACTTTTACTGGCTCTGGCTGGGTGGCTCAGCTGGTTGGAGCATCTTTCTGTAACCAAAAGGTTGCAGTTCAATTCCTGGTCAGGGTATATACAAGAGGCAACTGATTCTCTCTCTCTCTCCCTCTCTCTCTCTCTCTCTCTCTCTCTCTCTCTCTCAAAATCAATAAACATATAATTGGGCGAGGTTAAAAGATGGACGCTTATTCTGAATATATCCAAGTATTTTTGGTGTTACCATCCAACAAATCAATGAAATTACCAAAGACTATGAAATAAGTCAGAAATGATTATACTTGGATTTACAGAAGACAAACTTCAAAATGGAGGCAACCATGGAGTCATGATCCTTACAAAAGGAAAAACAATTTTTAAGTCAAAACTTAAAAGTTCACACATTTAGCCCTAGCCAGCTTGGCTCAGTGGATAAAGTGTCAGCCTGCAGACTGAGGGGTGCCTGGGTTGTGGGCTTGATCTCCAGTGGGGGGTGTGCAGGAGGCAGCCGATCAATGATTCTCTCTCATCATTGATGTTTCTATCTCTCTTTCCTTCTCCCTTTCTCTCTGATCAATAAAGAAATATATTTTTTTAAAAAGTTCACACATTTAAAAAGGGCAAGGAGATCATTCATCCGCTTTGCATTATGCAAAAGAATAAAAGTCCCATAACATGAGAACCTGTGAATTTGTTCACCCTGAGGCCTGACAGAGAGGCACCTCAGAGTTCATCTGTCTTAGAGAGAGACTGGAGAATAGAGCCTGGGTAAGTATAAGAGTTCCTTCAAATCTGAGGGCTTAGTCTTTCTTTTTACTTTTCCTTTCTATGCCAATGCTCTCCTCTCCCTCTCCTCTACTTCCCACCTATTTAAGCTTCCAGTTAGGAATGGCTCAGTCCCCATCCGCACCATAAAGAGGACCAGAGAAAGTAGCACACTTGCTGATTTATGGCACGACCTGAAACAAATCCTACGCCAGGTAAACCTCACCACCTGACTCCCATGAGCTTTCCAGTGAGCTTAGATGAGGGTCTTTAAAAACGTTTCCTAATGAGAAGGACTCTAGAAAAATGGCATTTTACTATTTTAAGACGCTGTAGAGAGGGTGAGCAGATGCCACAGGCAAATCAGCTCCAGTCGCTCATTCCCTGTCTAAAACTATTCCACCAGCACATCAGCCTCTCTTCTCTTTTGTGATAAGAATACTAAAACTTACAGAAGCCTGAGAAAAGGCAGGGGGAAAAAACGATTTTAAAACCTTCCAGGTTGCATTCTCTGAGGTTTCGCGATGGGTGCTTTCCAAGCAGAAGGGCTCTGAGCTACAAGCAAATGATCCTTGAGTTCAAGAGGAGGGGGGCATGTGGACACTGAACAACCTCAAACTGGAACACCTTAATTAGTAAGTCTTGAATAACTGAAAGAATATTTACTGCATGATTACGTGAATTCACAAATATGAGATTCCTAAGACACAGGGTATTCTAAAAGAACGTGTATATTGTATCTGCAAATGTAATAGTAGCCAGGCACGATTTTAAGGACTTTATATAGATTGATTTGTTTCATCCACATCCCTTGAGAGACGTGGAATTATTATCCCACTTTGTAGAGGAGCCAACTGGGGCTCAAACAATTTAAATAACTTGCCCTAGGTCATATAGCTAATAAGTGGCAGAGCAGGAATTTGAGCTCAGGCAGTCTCGTTTTAAAGTGCATACCTCTTACCGCAACATTATATATGCAGCCTGTACATCTGCTCCACGTACAATCAATTATAGACAATTTGTTGTTATGTAAATTGGGAAGAAAATGGCTAGTTGAGGAAATGCTTCCTTTTTTTGCTTTTTGCTCTTAACTCTGGAAAGGCAGTCATTAAAACATAATGTCTAGGGTGCTTGGTAGATGGAGGAATGACATGTGTCTATGTGTGTGAGGCAAGAAAGGCAATTGAGTATGAAATTTTAAGTACTATTTTACAAGGAGAGAGATAGCATTACACTTAATTTGGTTTCCCATGGAAGGTCATAGAATGTTCACTATTTACACTTACAAAGAGAAAGTAAACTTAAGGAAGTTTCTTCAAGTACAGACAATTTCCATTTTGAAACAGCTTCAAATATGCAATGAGTATCATATCAAAGTTTGGGGTTTTTTTATTCCATTTCTTAAGGATAGAATTGAACAGATGATACCCATTTGAGGTATTTAATTTCAATGAGGTCAGAGTAAACATCATCAGAGATGGAACCATTTTATTGACTGCTTAACTATGCCTATTTAATTTGTTTTTCAACTGTTCATTTACTTGATTCCAAATCTCAGAATGGAACAGATGTTTAATCATCTTAGAAGTAAGATTCACCCCAAGCTGGAGACTTTGAAAACACCCATTTTTCACGGTTCCTATCCACAAGTAACACAATTAGTGCACTTGAAAAAACTCACATCCTTGCAAGTTTTAATCAGCGTGGGCTGAGTTTCAAGGTCTTGGTGAAGCTGGAACCAGGCTCCTCTTGCCCAGTCCCAGGTCAGGTTACAAAAGGTTCACAACACGGGAGTTTCGATGCCTCTCCCACCCCACCCACCTGACAAGTATGAGGTCTTGAGCAGTGGACTCCCTCCATTCCCTGCTAGCATTCTCTCCAGGATGCTGGGATCCAGCTCTCCTAAACCCTCCTTGATCTCACAGGAGCAATTCTGTGACAGGGGCTGATGTACACAGCCCCTTTTAGGCCATTATATTGACAGTATCACTGTGGTCAGATGGAAAATGCAGCTAGGTCCTCCAATCCACAATTTGCAACTAAACCGAATCTTCATTTTATGGAGACAATAGCAAATTCAATTAGAAACTCTAGGCACTCCACAGATCAATCAGGTCATATACAATTAGCTCTAATGGGCACCTCTCCAGAGAGGTACATTCTTTACCTGCAGTCAAGGGATACTCAGAGAGGTGTAAAATTCCTTCTTGACTTTGAAAAACATCAAAGCAATTCCTTCTAATCTATGCCTTATAGCCAGCCCTTTGCAGTGGCTAAAGCTCCAGTTCCCATAGAGAACCCAGGGTTTGAAAAAAAAGAAGCCATCTAAATTTTCCAAAAGAGCAAATGGGGACATTGAACAAGAAAGCCAACCATGCAGATGACAGACTGAGAAATAGAATTAAATCTACCTCAAGGTTATTCAATGACGTGAATCAGTAAATTCCTGCTTTTTGGGGTTTTTTTTGTTTTATTTTGCTAAAAAAGAAAAGAAGGAAATGCATAGGCACTTAACTTACAGAGGAAAATTCCCAACTGCTAAATATATTCCCAAAACACTAACCTTGCACTCCAAATTGCAAAGATATTTTGTAGGCATTTTAAAGAAGAGACTGAATCACCAAATATAGCATTTCAATCATTGTCTTTCAGGAAGTAACTTTGTAAAGATAATGAACTAAAAGCAAATTAATAATAGCATCTTATGACTTGCAGCCGGAATGAAAATGTGGCTTTATGGTCCTTTTACATAATTAGACACATAATTTAGACCCTTTAAGACATAGGATTTGCCCAGGCCCGTGTGGTTCAGTTGGTTAAGTGTTTGTCCCATGCACCAGGTCTCCAGTTCAATTCTTGGTCAGGGCACATGCCCAGGTTGCAGGTTCAGTCCTGGTCAGGGTGCATATGGGAGGCAACCAATGTTTCTTTCTCACATCAGTGTTTCTCTCTCTATCCTTCTCCCTTCCTCTCTCTCTAAAATCAATAAAAACATATTTTAAGAAATATGACTTAATAATAACTAGACTTGTTGTGGTAACCATTTTGCAAAAGAGAAAAAAAGTAGGGAATGAAGATCATTTTTTTTAGATACTATATACAGTGGTAGGCAAGGGTAGATTTACAGTTGTTCATATAGAAAAATAATATAATAATAAAAGATAAACTCTGTTTCATATATTCACAACTGTAAGCCTACCTTTGCCCACCCTTGTATAATCAAAATAGACTAAAGTAGTAAGTTGAAATTCTTTAAGGAGCAGAATGTGGAGTGAAACAGTTGGTGTATGGTCTGGAAATCAGATCTAGGTTCAAGTCCCAGATAGATAGCTGGGTAGGATGTTAACACTCATTAATTACACCCAGACTTGTGATTAGCATCTGTTAATGAAGACGTTGGAATAGAGAGATGTCCA
>NW_006286587.1:4040265-4041258 GCF_000327345.1 Myotis davidii | reverse complement strand
TAGATAATGTCCAAAACACTTGAGGTCAACAGATGAAAATTCTTTTTTTATTGATTCATCAGTGTATGTTGTTCAGAGAGGAAGGGAGGGGGATAGAGAGCTAGAAACATTGATAAAGGAGAAACATTGATCAGCTGCCTCCTGCACACCCACTATTGGGGATGTGCCTGCAACCAAGGTACATGCCCTTGACCAGAATCGAACCTGGGACCCTTCAATCCGCAGGCCGATGCTCTATCCACTGAGCCAAACTTGTCAGGGCTCAACATATGTTTATGGATCACTCACTATATTAAGTACTCAGCTAACTGTGCAAATGTTAAAAAATGTATACGACATGATTTCTGATTGTATTCAGTATTGCTGTATAACAAATCTTCCCCAAACTTAGCACTTGGAAATTCAGCTATTGGCTCAGCTAGGGGCTGTTTGCTATAGAATGGCTTTGGTTAGGATAACTTGGTTCTGCTCCAAGTGATCTCTCTTGCTCCAGCAGGTTAGCCTGGACTTGTCACCTGTGGTACCAGTTCTAAGAGAGAAAGTTAAAATGCACAAGCACTTTCAAGCCTCTGCTATATCAAGTTTGCTATCATTCCATTGGCTCAAAGAAGACACACACTCAAGTCCAAGTGTGGGAGGGCACTATCAAAGGGAGTGGATACAAAATGGGGCCCTCAGTGCAAATCAGTCTGCCACAATAACCTTGAAGATCCTGCAATAAGGAGAGGGAAGTCAGCATGTAGGTACTATGCATGCAATGACAGAGGTCAGCATTAGAGCGAAAGGGTCAAATGAAGAAGCACCTTCTATAGCTCTGATCGGTAAGCATCAAGCTTGGGAAGTTTGCCTGCCTTTAAGGGGGCAATGCCTCTAAATTGAGTTTTGAGGAATGTATAGGAGAATATGCAGAGGCACAGTATAGAGAAGAGTCAAAGAGAGGAATAGTCAACAGAGGGGCTAGATTCTCATCATGCATAAGATAATCTATACTAG
>NW_006286587.1:4030548-4040219 GCF_000327345.1 Myotis davidii | reverse complement strand
GTTGGACAGCCACCAAGGGATCCCAGGTTGGAGAGGGTGCAGACTGGGCTGAGGGACACCCCTGCCACGTGCATGAATTTCATGCACCGGGCCACTAGTGTCTGTAGAATAGTCTCAGTCTCTACTGTCTTCTATGTTTACCATGCTGACCTTCTGGAAACTACTTCTTTCCCTCCCATGATGCTATACTCTTGTTCATCCTCCTTCCTCCATCCTCAACTCTGTTCCTTCTTTATATCCACAGGTTCCTTTTTCTTTGACTTTTTCTATGCATTGATGATCCCAGTCCATCACTGACCATCGTGGAAGATTTGCCAGAATGTTGATTACTCTTAACTCTCTCTTTCCTGCCCAGAAATCTTCTCTAACTTTGACTTACATATCTCACAGCTTTCTCTAGATAGTTTCCTGAGGATATATTCCAAGAGTACTTCAAGGCTATTATCTTCCCTTCAATCTGGTTTATCCCCCATGGTTCACAGATGCAGTTGTTGGCACTAATATCTGCCCAGTCACCCAAATTAGACCACTGAATCCTGTTTTTATTGCCCCCTTTTCTCCCATTGTATCACCTATCCTATCAGTCCCCAAGTCCTGCTGGCTTTGGCTCATGAATGTTTTCTAATTTACTGCCCTTCTTCCCATCATTCCAGCATGGCTTCATCGACAACTCACCCAGCTCTTCATCTTTTCTCAGGTGGTTCACCCAAAGTCACCCAGGAGTGAATGGCACAGCTGAACTCAACTATGGTACCCCCCAGGGCCATTCACTGGAAGCCCAACAAGACTCTTCTTTGAACTTTTTGGACCCCCCTCAGGTAGCAAACAATGTTATTGTTCCATCTCTATCTCACAACATTATCAATTTATTGTACACTTTCTTTTTCCAAATGCCATTATTTTTGTATTTCTTTGCTTCTAGGTATTTTCCAAAGTCATGGAAGGCCACTCTGCTCATTAGTTGCCATTAATTGTAGAGCTCAGCAGTTAACAGACTTGGAAGGCATTGCTCAAGTGGAGATGGAGAAAGATTGGTGGATAAATACATCAGCTTCCTTGCCCCTCAGATGGGGCATATCTGAGGCATATTCTGCATGGTTTCCTAGGTGCCCCAAAAGGCATGAGCTCCAGTTGCCCACAACAGATACCTGCTCACCTGGCATTCACTTTCTTTCGTGTGCGTGTGTGTGTATGTGTATGTGTGTGTGTGTGTGTGTATTTCACATCAGATAATTAAACAGAGGCCCTGAGAACAAAAGAATGAACAAATTTGTCAACTTGTCACAGGCCTAATAACTCACATACAAAATCCAATGTTCATATACATATGCATTGGAAATGGCGTCTGGACAATAATTTCCCAAGAAAGAAGTAAAAACATGTCCATATGATTAAATAGATTAATGAATGAAATCAGTGCCTAGAAAGTCAAACTACATATATTGCATGCACTCTTGCTCTTGATATCTCGTAATCTCTATGCCTCATTATCCTTTTTTATCATATTATGTCCTTTGGAGGAAAATCCTGGCACAGATTATGCTCACTGGTGACTGTTAGTTTACATAATTAAAAATCACTCATTTGGGAATAAAAAGTTTATTACCATGGTACACTGTTTGGGATGATATCAGTCATCTTGGATCACATGGAGACAAAAGTTTTGCTCTTCCCGGAGCTGTGAAGCAAAACCAATTTATGCATTTCTTCCACTCCTTCATGATTTAAAAGAAGTCAGGTTGCATAGCACCAAAATATAGAAAGAAAAATCCCTCCTCTCTAAATCTTGTCACATAAGATTTCTATTGAAACAGTCCTGGATAAATACAAGAAGCTTCCAAATTTATATCCAACCTGATCACACCAGAATAACTTAAAAGTACTTAAGAAAGAAAGAAAAAAAAAGATCTAAGCGATAGGATTTGTTTATCAAACTGTGCATTTTTGTTTGAGCATTTTAGAAAGTGGTATTAGAGCTTTTTATATAATCAATAACTTTTCCCTAAACGATTTAGAGGGAACTAGGGTCTTATAAAATCTTCCTGAGTTAAATTGTGAACTTACAAATAATTACTCGAAATTTTCTCACCAGTGCTGTTATTGAAGAAAAGCTGGCTGGTGATGTTTCCCCCAAGTCAGTCCTCACTGGGGAAATTACGTAAACTTAATCTAGGGCTGCACCAGCCAAAGTAGCAGCACTAGCCACATCTGCCTCTCTCAGTTTCAGCCACACTAGCCACATCTCAAGTGCTCAATAGCCACATGCGGCCACAGTCTACCAAATTAGTGCAGAAAGTTCTATTGGACATCTCTGCCCTAGGACAAGTGTAAAAAAAAAATGGAGAGGGAAATGAAGGGAATGGATTATCTTCCTTACCTCTGCCACCAGTTAATAGTGCATGTAAACGAAATATGATTCTGGACAGCAAATGTCACATGGTGTGGAAGAAGGTAGCCTGTTAGCAAGGGGCTGTGACCCTGTTACAGGAAATGGGAGCCACTGCCACATCTTGAATACAAACTGGTCTTTGGTACCTCGTTTTGATTCCATGTAAAGATCCCTTTCATTGCCCTGCATTTTGTAAATACCTTATTATGGAAATAATGCCCAAGGTATATCGCTGTCTTCCTCTATCACAGCAGTTCTCAACCTGTGGGTCGTGACCCCATTGGCGGTCGAACAACCCTTTCACAGGGGTCGCCTAAGACCATCCTGTATATCAGATATTTACATTATGATTCATAACAGTAGCAAGATTACAGTTATGAAGTAGCAACGAAAATAATTTTATGGTTGGGTCACAACATGAGGAACTGTATTTAAAGGGCCAGAAGGTTGAGAACCACTGCTCTATGATTTTCCTTCCATTTGTAATTACTATTATCAGTAACAGTAAATATTCTGGCTTAAGCTAATTTATCCTGAATACTAGCAGAGTAAGCAAACAGGTCTCAGAAATAAAATATTCAAGTCTGCCCAGTGACCAATAGAACTTGCAATTTGCCTTTGCATTTTCAAGATTTAAAAATCTTAGAATTTCATTGGTTCATAACACTGATTAGCTTTCTAAGAGGACAGTATTTTAATACCACTTAGTAGTACATCTTTGATCACAGTTAGACCTGAAAAAGATCGTGTTTGGTCAAAATCAGAAACAATGCACAAAATTGAACCATTTTTTGCACCTGATTTCAAGCAATAGATGTAAAATGAAAATGTAAATAAAAATAATGTTCACTTATAGTAACTGGAGTATGTCTCTTATAAAACGTATGTATATAGAACTGGGATAATTGTCCATATACTTCAGTCTCCAAAAGAATCCATTCAATTCAACTCATCTCTTCCTCTCTTTAAACTTCCTAGTTATATTTTTTCCCTCTAAGTATCCCTCTCTTTTTGTTTTCATTTCCTATTCAAAGGTAAAGTTGATTGCCCATCAGTGATGACAATGTCCTTAATATTAAGTGAAGCTCTGGCCAGGAGGCTCAGTTGGTTGGAAATTGTCCCATACACCAAAAGGTTGTGGGTTCAATCCCCAGTTGGTGGCATACAGAAGGCAACCGATCAATGTTTCTCTCTCTCTCTCTCTCTCTCTCTCTCTCTCAGCCTCAAATGGAAAAGCAAAAGTGCCCTCAGTGTGCATATCAGGGGATTACCTGGGACTCTGTGACAAGCCTTGACAGTGTGTGTTGCCCTCTGGTGAGGCTTCTGCGTCTCTCCCCAGGCAAGCCTACGGCAAGTTCTCATAGGACCCAGAGATCCAGCCATCAGAGAAAAGACAACAAACTAGAGAACCTGAAGTTGTCACCAGGGACTCAGTGACCTTTCACTGCCAGGCACTTCTCACCAAAGTCCCCAGCAGAGCTCTCAGCTCTGGAGCCACAGCGACAGGAATCACTCCAGGGGCAGAAGCCAGGCGCATTCATGCTTCACCCAGACTTCCTAACGGTATCACATCATAAAACCATAGCGCATCTGGCACACATTTAAGGCCAAGTTGGCAGTATTTGATACCAAAAAGAAACCAAAGACCGAATTAGCATCCCACATGGTTGTTTTTGCAAGTCATAGAGGTACTGCAGAGGCTTAAGGAGTGAAACCCACAAGACGCCCACGGACCTTTCCCTAAATGAAGCCAGGCTGGGGCCAATGAACTCCTGGAAAAAAAACAAGCCAGCAAACAAACAAAACATACAAAACCAACAACAACCCCCCCAACATTTGCTTACCCAGGGAAAATCTTGTTACCTGGTCTCTCTCTCTCTCTCTCTCTCTCTCTCTCTCTCTCTCTCTCTCTCTCTCTCTCAGCTTATGTGGGACAAGTACCTGAGCCACCTTTCAGATGGGAACCTAAATTAGGAACAGACTCTAACCCCTTCCTTAACCTGTAATTAAGTCACACTTACCTCCAGCTTCTAGAGTGAACTCGGTCTCATCTCTGAAAGTCTGAAATTTTAAGGGGAAACCCTGTCGCAGAATACAAATTCATCACTTACAGGTGGGATTCCAGCTACGTTCCTACTGCAGAGCCTCATCACCTTCCAGAAAAACAAAATGTAAGGATTGCAAAGTTGTTTTGGGAGCATGATTCAGGGCAGGGCAGTTTTGAGGAATACTTAACGAATGCAGACCATGACGTAGCTATGCTATAGTAACTAAAGTTACTGGAGATGCTATGCTTTTTCTAAAATTAATTGTGGTGGCATAGTCTTATCCTAAGATGGAATATTATAATCAGAACTTTCTGGGAAAAACAGAGACATATGTGCTTCTTTCAAAGAAAACATGGAAATGCTAGAAATATTAGGAGAATATAGAGATGAATTTCTAATCATTTTGGAGCAAGAAATGACTAAGTCAGACAAAACATACAGAAACCACAAAGAAAAGAATTGTTGCAGCAGATTAACAAATAAAAATTGATTTAAAATTTTAAGAAAATGTTTATCAAATTAAAATAAAACTGCAAAAAAATTATCCTATTTGTAAGCTGTGAAATAGTCTCAAAATTACTTTTTCCATGTTAACATTTTCCTCATGCTTGAAAAACACGTGACAAATAGCTGATTTCTTTAACTTACACCGTACAGCCACAAATCAATGCAAATGAGTCAATGATCTGTAAATGATTTCAAAAATGCAAATTTTGTAGAAAGAGAAATACAAAAAGCAAATAAAACTGTAAGAAGCTGTTCACTTATTTTTAAAAGTCAATGTAAATAATGAAATAGATAAAAATTTTACCCATAAAATTGGAAAAAATTAAAACTCCTGAGTTGCAATAGTTTTGAGGCAGCGTCCTGTACTGCTGGGCCCAGGTAAATGGCACAACATTTTTGGTGGAAATATTGACAAAATTAAGATTAAAAAATATATATTCTTTTCAACTTCAAAATTCTCCTACAAATAATGCATCAACCAGATAAAGTCACGACAAAGTATTCCAAGAAATAAATTTATATATATGGGATATATATATATATATAATGTAATATATGTAATATATAATATAAATTTATATATAATATATTCTTGTTACATATAATATATATGTAAATGTATAATATATATTCATTTTAGCATTGTATATAATTAGAAAATAATGTAAGCAAACTGAGTGTTCAGTAACTAGGGCTGACTAGATACATTTCTGTATATCTGTTGTATAAGAGACAACTACATAATGTATACATAAATTAGATCACTGTGCTGTATACCTAAAACCAATATTGTATGTTAAATATAATTCAATTAAAATAAATAGAGACCACTACATCACTGGTCCAAAGAATGAGCTGCATTTATATCCTGAGACATTAGGTGAAACCACCAAAAAAAGTAATTTCAACCATTTAAAAGAAAAGATGTCCTAGATATATTATTAAAGGGGGGGCAGTTCCATTTTTATAGAAAAAAATAAAATTACTATATAAAGTAAAGAATCATGTGTATATTTTTAAAGAGCATGCATTTCCTCTTCCCCCAGAAGTCTATAAGAAATCTATAATAATAAAAGGGTAATGTGCTAATTAGACCAGATGTCATTCTGGATGTTCTTCCTGACAAAGCAGGTCTGGAGGGAAGCCAGTCTGGGTCCCGGGTGCCTGCTGGCGGCTGGAGGAGGGAAGCCTGGGTCCCAGGTGCTGAAGGGAAGCTGGTGCCAGAAGTCAGGGGAAGGAATGCCTACTCTTGCACGAATTTTTGTGCATTAGGCCTCTAGTAGTTGATAATAACTATATGGTTTGAAGGTGCATGGCATGGATATATAATTGCTATTTTTCATTTGTACCTTTCTGTAGAGTTTGATTTTTTTTAAACAGATGTAATACTTTCACTAAAAAAATAAAATAACAAAAATAAAATTCCCCTGGCAACCTTGCTGAAATGCTATTCAGTGAGAGAGAATTAAACCAGCCTTCAGCTTGAAAGAGCTGTCTTCTGGTGAATGGCAGGACCACAAAAGAAGCTCATTACCATCTCCTTCAAGCCCAATGAAAGGGGTAAATTTGGTCCTTAAGCATAAACAGTAATTATCCATGCATTTCCCTTGCAACTTCTTTATAAAGATTTCAAGAGAATGAATTACAGTGGATTGAGTTTCATGTAGCAGTGTTTGCCCAATGCAGGTGAGATTCTGAGCCATCTTTGATCCAGGTGGCATGGGTATACAGAAACCACAACAGCCAGAGTACATCTCTCATGAGTTCCTAAACCTGCCAAAATAAGGACTTTACCAAGAGAGGTACATTTCGAGGTGATAAAATTCCCTTCTTTTCCATGTGTGGTTAAAGAAAACAATGCCTGTCTTATGAAAGAGGTGCCATGAAACAAAATGCATATGTAGGGCTTCTGATTTTTAAATCTAAGACCGACCGTATCATCCCCCTCCTCTTCATTATATTTTTCTCATAGCTTTTGTGCTCAAGTATTTAAACAGAAATATCTTAGAATCCAAAAACAATTTTTAAGCATATTTATATTATTTAAAAAGTAAAAACTGGTAAAGTTCGACTTCAAAGAGAAATTTGTGGATATACATAGGTCAACATCCTAATGGGGATCTGAGTTGAAAATTGGCAAGACCCAAAGCAATCAATTTTCAGAACGTTTGTGTTTTCCTTTAAATGCTAAACTACAATATTATTTTTTTAAAGTGGCGTCAATAATACTTACTTTTCAGGGTTATGAAGATTGGAGCTGTAACATATTCCCAGTGGAGTTCCTGCCACATGACAAGGCTCAGTACATGGCAGCTAAAGAAATAGGCACTTAAGATAGTTTGCTTTCTGTTGGAATTCAAACAGCCCATCATAAAATCATATGGGAAGATAATGGTTTGGGGAAAATGAACCAATACCAATTTAATGAAACAAGGATGAATGATTCTGTATGGAGGGAGCCCTTGGCTAATAAACGGGGGTGTTATTTTTAGGATTCCTGCCTAACCAGTGATCTGATACATTTAATTGTTATTGGGTAGTACTGGGAGCTGAAGGACAAACCTTAACAACTTTGAAAAGGTACAAAATTCCTGAGGGGGAAAAAAAAAGGACCTAATGTTAGAGATCAGTTCCCAAGAACAAAATAAGGACCACTCTGAAGGATAAAAATAAAAAATAAAAACTATAAATTGGACTTCACCTGAATTTAGTACTCATCAAAAGACACCATTAAGAAAATGAAAAACCAAACCATAATTGCAAGAAAATATTCACGATGCATTTCTTTGACAAAAGACGTAAGTCTTGCATTAGTTTTCTATAGCCATTTAAACAAGTTACCATGAATGTAGTTTCTTAAAGCAACTCAATTTTATTATCTCACAGCTCTGAAGGTTGCAAATCCAGGTGGGCTTTCTGATTCATCTGCTCAGGGTCTCACAAGGCCAAAATCAAGGTGTCAGCCATCCTGGGCTCTTACTAGAGGCTCTAGAGGAAAATCCACTTTCAAACTCATTCAGGTTGTTGGCAGCATTCCGTTCCTGGAGACTTTTAAACTGAAGTCCTCATTTCCTCACTGGCTGTCAGCCAGGAGCCCTTTTCAGCTCCTTACGGCTGCCTATACTCCTGTCACACTGTCCTCTGTATCTTTAAGCCAGCAATGGTGTGTCAAATCTTCTCAGGCTTCCAATCTCGCTGACTTTTCCTTCTGCTTCATCTCTTCTGCCTCCAGCCAGAGGAAATTCTCTGCTTTTAAGGGCTCATGTGATGACATGGAACCCACACAGGTAATGTAAAGCAACCTCCCTATTTCCAGGTCTCTAACCTTAACTCTGTCTGCAAAGTATCTTTTGCCTTATAATATAACATGCATAGAATAGAATCCAGGGACTAGGGTTTGGACATTTTAGGGCGGGGGTACGGGGAGTATTCTGCCTACCATGGACCTATCCAGAATATATAAAAATTGCACGTTGCTTAATAATAAGGCAAACAACCTAGTTTTTGTTTTTTCTTATGGGACAAAGGGCTTGGGTCTTTTGATACAACACCCAACTAAACACATGGAAACATCATCCAAATCTTTCACCATCAGTGAAATGTAAATTAAAACTACACTGAGATACTACTTCACACATGCTTCATGCCCACAATAATGACTGAAACAAGATTGGTGAGAATGTAAACTGGAACTCTCATATATTTCTGGTCAGAATGTAAAATAATACAATCACTTTGAGAAACAGTTTGGCAGCTTCTTGTAATGTCAGACTTACACTTGTCATATATGATCCAGCAACTCTTCTCCTAGGTATTTACCCAGAAGTAATGAAAGCTTATACCTGCGAAAAAAAGACTTGTATTTACCTGTTCATAGAGACTTTATTCAGAATAACCAAGACCTAGACACAACCCAAATGTTGATCAAAAGTGAGCAAATATACAAACTGTGGTAAATCCATGTCAGCCTACTTAGCCAAATAAAAGAATGAACTGGCAACCATCAAAACGTTTTCTGTATCTCTTAGTTTTTTTTCTGTTTTGTTTGTTCATTTATTTTGTTTTCTAGATTCCATATATAGGGAAAATTATACAGCATTAGTCTTTATCTGTCTGACCTGTTTCACTTAGCAAAATACCCTCTAGTTCATCCATGCTGTCACAAATGGCAAGACTTAATTCTTTTTTATAGAGGAGTAATATTCCACAGCTTTTTTATCTATTCATCTACTGATGGATATTTATCTTGGCTATCTACACTAATAAAAGAGAAACATGGTAATTGGCGTACGATCGCTACCCTTCCCATTGGCTAATCAGTGAGATATGCAAATTAACTGACAGCCAAGATGGCGGCCGGCAGCCAGGCAACTTGAAACTAACATGAGGCTTGCTTGCTTCAGTGACGGAGGACTCCAACGTTCCCTGCCTGCCGCTGCAGGCCCTGAGGCCTGCAGTTTAAGAAACTGTAACAAATACCACCGGACTTCAGCCAGCAGGATTGCAACATTGTAAGCAAAGGCCAGAAACCTACTTTCAGCAATAAAAATAACAACGGTATTATTATTATTCCTCGCTCAGACCCTCTGAGAGCAGCCCTCAGGACCCCGATCCACTTCCTCCCGATCCCACGCAGGAAAGACAAGGGAGGCCACGCCAAGCCTGCCTGCTGGCGGCGGCGGCCACGGGGCTCAGGGAGGCGCTGAGCCGTGCAATTGCGCATCTCT
>NW_006286587.1:3992663-4030523 GCF_000327345.1 Myotis davidii | reverse complement strand
CCCCCACAGAGCCAACCCAGCCGGTCTCCACCCATGCACCAGGCCTCTATCCTATATAGTAAAAGGGTAATATGCAAACTGACCCTAACAGCAGAAGTACTGGGAATGACTGGTTACTATGACACACACTGACCACCAGGGGGCAGATGCTCAATGCAGGAGCTGCCCTCTGGCGGTCAGTGTGCTCTCACAGGGGGGAGCTCGGCTCAGCCACAAGCCAGGCTGATGGCTGCCAGTACAGCAGTGTTGGTGGGAGCCTCTCCTGCCTCTTCAGCAGCGCTAAGGATGTCCAACTGCAGTTTAGGCCTGCTCCCCGTTGGCAAGTGGACATCCCCCGAGGGTTGCCGGGCTGCCAGAGGGATGTCTGAGTGCCATCTTAGGCCCAATTCCCCGGGGAGTGGTCCTAAGTCAGCAGGTGGTCATCTCCCAAGAGGTCCCAGACTGCGAGAGGGCACAGGCCGGGCTGAGGGACCCTCCTGCCCCCTGAGTGCACAAACTTTTGTGCACCGGGCCTCTAGTCCTATATAAAAAAATGCTAATATACAAATCAACCAAACGACAGAACAACTGGTCACTATGATGTGCACTAACCACCAGGGGGCAGACAATGCAGGAGCTGCCCCCTGGTGGTCAGTGTACTCCCACAGGGGGAGCATCACTCAGCCAGGAGCTGGGCTCATGGCTGGGGAGCACAGCAGTGATGGCGGGAACCTCTCTCACCTCTGCGGCAGCGCTAAAAATGTCCAACTGCCAGCTTAGTCGGACAGTCAGTTGGACATCCCCTAAGGGGTCCTGGACTGCGAGCGGGTGCAGGCCAGGCTGAGGGACCCCCCTCCCCCCACCACCTGAGTGCACAAATTTTGTGTACTGGGCCTCTAGTTGTAAATAATGCTGTAATAAACATAGGGGTGCATGTATATTTTCAAATTAGTGTTTTGGATTTCTTCAGATAAATATCTAGAAGTGAAACTGCTGGGTCCTTCTTTGTCTCTTGTTATAGTTTTTGTTTTAAAGTCTAGACTCTATTTTGTCTGATATATGTATTGGTACCCCAGCTTTTTTATTTTTATTTTTTTGGTTCCCATTTGCATGAAATGTGTGATCTTTCCATCTGAAGTGGAATGGGTGGGACATATTAGGGGGATAGGTGTGAAAGGGGAAAGGATTAAGATGTGCAAATTGACAGTTATAAAAACAGTCGCAGGGATGTAATGTACAGCATAGAGAATATAGTTAACAATGATGTAATGACTATGTGTGTCAGATAGGTACTAGACTTACCAGATTGATCACTTTGTAAGTTATTAAAATGTCTAATCACTATACTGTACACCCCAAACTAATATAATATGTAATGTCAACTGTAATTGAAAAATAAAAAATTAATTAAAAAAGGAAAATAACTAAAATGTTCCATTATTTTTAAATGATAAAATGCCAATTATAAATAGAAGCATTAGAATAAACTATTACTTAACTTTAAAATAATGAACTATTGATACATGCAACAATATCACTGTTTAGTGAAAGGAGAGAAACTGTTAAAAGAACATATTATAATAGTTCACTTATATGAAGTTCAAGAACAAAAGAAAACGAAGCTTTAGTGATAGAAATCAGGTCGGGGTTGCCTGTGGAGGTGGGGTGTGGGAGTTGACTGGAAGGGGTCACAGGCAGACTCTCTGATAATGAAAATGCTCTAATCCTAATTGGGGCAATTATTACATGTGTGTACACATCTGTCAAAGTGTATCAAACAGTACAGTTGATATTTACGCTTTTTACTCTAGTTAAAGTATACTTCAATGAAGCCCATTTAAAGGAAAAGAATAATAAAGAGGTAACAGCCAACTTAAATGGTAAAGTTAATATCGAGCTTGATAATTGTTGAAAATTTTGTATCTATAATGATCTTCTGTTGGCTTCATTAGTCAGTTTCTGATGGAATTGTGCGTATATTCCTTTATAATTATGGATTTGTCCATTTTTTCTTGCAGTTGCTGGTGGATATTTCTCCATCTCTTCGTTTTTCAACCTCTTTCCTTGTTTTGTTTCAAGTGTGTTTCTCATCAGATATATTACTAACTTGCTTATTTTTTATTATTTTTATACACTTGTTTTAAATATTCAAGATAATAATTTTTTGTAGCAAGTTTAATCCACTTGGATTCATTCTGTATCTTTAGATCTTTCATCTGTCAAAAGGGACTACATAAACTACCTCAAAATTATGGGAGGATATTAGATAATCATTAAAACAGTATTTTCATGGAACATTGCACACAATAAACTTGTGTCAGTCAGGCCTGGGTATGTAAGAATAACAAGACAGCTAAAGTTCTGTCTTCCATGGAAATTATTTTCTAGTGTGGAACACTGGAAAATGAGTGAACACACTTAAATAAAATGAATGCAAACATTATAAGAAAATTATCAGGATTGGGAGAGAGAAAAATAGGTGGGAATATCCTCAGATATGTTCTGGGAAGAATAACAATTGAAAGTAGGGTCCCCACTAGAATAATATATACATATCATATATTATATATATAAAAAGAACAATATATACATATTGTGTATATATATATTACATATATAATATGATATATATATATATTTTTTTAAAGTTAACATTAAAGAAAAGTTCTAAAATTCTAAGGGCATTTGTAAATTTTCAACTGTATACCGAAAGTGGTTATTATTGTTCTAGGAGTGAAGGTTGTCTGAAGATGGGGAGTTCAAAGTTAAAAAGTTAATTGGGTTTTCTGTTCTTATTGCTATTGGCTCACATGGAGACCTGGGAAATATCTTTCCCCTTGGAAGAAGCTCCAAAAAGAATCTAGAACTTTTCTAATTCCATGTAGGCTTATCTAAGCTGTGCTGCTTTGTGTGGTACCAGCAAGTACCTACAAAACGGGTGAACTGCATCTCCACGCATTCGATTGAGACAAGAAGTACATAGTTGGGCTCCATGTTAGTTACCTTGCCCATATTAATGTGCTAACAATGAGCAACTTTAGTTCATCCTGTAATTAAAATCTGAAATAGAAAGACATTTTAAAGATAATCTGCTTCAACCCTCTCATTTTACAGATGAAGTGACTAAGATTCAGAAAGGCAAAGCAACATGCCCACAGCCACACAGCAAAAAAAAAACTCAGGAACCCTTCAGTAGTCATTTTACTCACCCCAATGGCAAAAGAAGAAACAACATAAGATTTCCACAAATCTACCATTTAAGTAGTTTATGTCAACCCCACAGAGATAAAAATTGTTAATATTTATAAGTTGGTCAACACACATTTGATAACAAGGGATCTGAATGAATAGATACAATCCTGTTACCAAAGACACATCGCATTCCTTAAAATGGTTTTCAGTAGGGCAAGCCTGTAAATTAGAATTTATTTTCCCATTAAACAGTCTTGTAGTAAGGGGTCTGTTGCCAAATGCCATATGCCAAAGTCATATATAGGGTATTTACATGCACTAAGTAAAAAGCATTCTAAGAGGCACCTTAATCAATTTAAATGAGGCAATTCTGGTTTCAAGTATATGAAATTGTACTTTATATAATATGTAATTATAACATGCTTTATATAAAGACTAGAGGCCTTTTTCATGAAATTTGTGCACAGGTAGGGTCCCTAGGCCTGACTGGCAATCAGGGCCGATCGGGGCCTTCCGACTGCCGGCCAGGGCCTTCCTTTCCCCAGATGCCAGCTGCCGGCTGGGGCCTGCTTCATTCTGCGCCACCCCCTGGTGGTCAGCGCACATCATAACAAGCGGTTGAACTCACAGTTGAATTCCTGGTGGGACAATTTGCATATTAGCCTTTTATTATATAGAATAATTTTATTTCAATTCTTTTATTATTTGAGTTTTATTTACTCTTTTTTAACATTATATTGCTCTAATTTTACTAAAATAAATTGGAAAATAAAAAATATCCTTTGTCAAATGCATCATATTCTAAGTGGAGTCTCTGGGGAAATTTGTTTAGGAAAAAACCTGGTTCGGTCCCATGAGTTTGAAGTCCTTCATCAAGGAATATCATTCCTGTTATTACCTTCTATATGGTTGTAAACAATTTGTGGTTAGTCATGTTTAAAGCCCTTATGCTTACTGAAACTACCATTTCATCAGCACTATGGTGTTTTTTTCTTCTTTTAATGGTTTCATCTTATAATTAAATTCTGATGTTTTATAAGACACACCTGACTCTAAAACGTACTCTTTGCAAAGAACTCATGCTTTGATAGCCCATGTTATTACTTCCTGATATCAAGAAGTTCATTTAATTAGTGATCCAATTCCAAGAAATGTAAATGCACTTGATTGTGCATCTCTAAATGCAATTTTTTTATCCCCTATAACTTAGGATATGTGCACATGTATGTATGTATGTATGTATGTGTCTTTAATATTCAGTAGTAGTGATTTTCACATGAAGATGCCAGCTCAGGGATGACCAAGCACACAGAGATTGCTTGATAAATCATGTCTGTTAATTGATAAATGTTAATGCTTAAAGGCGACAAGTAAGAGCATTTAATAAGAATTACATGTGTTTCTGAACCTTTATTTATTTACTCTTTAAAAATAATTTCAAATTTCTAATATTGTCTTTCAATTGAAATTTAATATATCTTTAATAATCCTATGAATTGCCAATCATTTATTTACTGGATCAAGTAATCATATGTGTTTCTGATACTTAAACAAGGTTTAAGTATTTTAGGCTATACTGAAATGGTTGAAAGTTGGAAAAGAACCCAGAGAAATCATGGAAGAAATGCTTAGGAAAAATTAGAGGAAAATAATATAGATCATGAAATGGAAATTAACCACTGATTATTTTTAAAAGAGCTTTTGACAGAACACAACAGTTGAAACTAAAAACAAGATTGCCATAGAAATTAAACAATAAAATACCAGAAATGAGTAATTAACCAATGGTAGTAAATATGGAAGAGTATAATGTGAGAGATATATCACTGTTTTGAATGTTGACGGCCAAATAATTCAAAACATACACTAAAGCCTGCCATGATGGATGGATTTTACCCCCCTGAGTTTATAAAAGCAGCTTATGAGAATAAGATGACAATCCATTGAGAATATAATTGAACGTACAACCTAGCAATGCATTGCCATCCATGGACCTCAACCCTTAATCCAGTCGTGGCCATTTGAACCTTATTTTCTCAAAATTGTCTCATTGTGCACATGAGGTGGGGAAAATTATATAGCATTGAAAACAAATAAATACATGTTAAGAGTTAGCCTTTAGTAATAACAGCTAACAAATAATAATAGTGAATCATAACCAGGACTGTTTAATTATTGGCCTTTCGCAATGACGATGCTGTGGAGCCATATGGTAATAAGACAAATCTTATAAACTACCATTTTTAAGTTTAAATATTTAAGGGATTGCTGTTTTTCAAATTAGCGCTTTGCAATTATGTAAAATCAGTAATAGATCATTATGGATAAATAATAATTATATCTTATATAATATTAAATAAAATATTGTTATTATTTAATTCTAATATTAATTTTCTCCCCACTTATTCCAAAATCCTTTAGAGACACTTTTATAATTATCAAAACAACTCTAAAATATAGTTAGTACCACCTTGGGAGTGCATAAAATGAACTAAATATAGTAGCAATAAATTATTGTTATTTTGGCTATGAATTCCACCATATATTTTGTGTCTATTTTATGCAGTAGGGACTTTAGAAACACTATCTTAGCTAATTATCAACACAATCCTGCACAATAGTAATCATTAACCATATCTTACAGTTGAAAAAACTGAGAGAGAAAAATAAATCAACCCATCCAAAACCACACAGTTGATAGGCAATAGGCTAAGATTGTCTTATTGTTTGATACAACCACTTTAGCTTACTTCAGTGACACTGCCTCTGATTCAAATAGCTTTGGAATGGCTGGACCAGCTGCAGAGTAAAATTAGCCTTGTTATTGTCAAACCCTCCTCTGGCCCTCTCTTCCTTCTTCCTTTCTCACATTCACCCTTAGCCATGGCGATCTCTCTACCATCCCTTCTACGCCTGGTTTGTGTGAATGTGGTTTCGGAGGCACAGACTGAGGGTGGAAAAGATCATGCTCCCTATTGCTCTGACCACAGGATTCGTCTGGGGAATGGGTGTGTAACTTAAGTGAGTCTACTCACAGTGACTTCTGGGAATTCCCTGAGGATTCTGGAACAATGACTCTTATATAAGCTCTGGGTGATGCAGGGTGTGGTCATGGTGCCATGGTAGCTCTTTTGGTACCACGAGTACAAAAACAACACAGAGAAGAGGGCTGAAATGAGAGGCTCGCTGGAAAGAGGAGCAAACCAGGTTTGAAGCCTTATAAACGTTACAGATATGAAAACCAATACAACTCCACATCATTGAAGTTAGTTAGGGTTGGGTCTTTTCTTAATTGTAACCAAACGCATCCTGGTAAACTCTCTTGCTCTTCTGTCTAGCATATCATATTCCTCGCTCTTCCTTCTTTCTAAAGATGAGCTTAAACCACATTCCAGAAAAATGTCCTACTAAAGCTGTGGGCCCGGGGAGGAGGGGCTGAGTGCATGGCAGCCTGGCATACGCCCTTCAAGCTGCAGGATTCCGTGTCCCATAAGCAACAGATTGAAACTCAATAGAAATTTCGGCTGCCGGGACTTCAAGTTAAGAATCATTTCTTTGAATATCTTTCAAAAAACTTTTACTAAAAGCAACCCTTTCTCCACCTTGTCCTACCCCCAAGTTCTCTCTAATGGAAAGCAATAGTGCAGATTAAATCCAAGTCTTGGACTTTGTAATTTCTCTGAAACCTTTTGACCAAAGATTGAAAAGGAAAATGAGGTCAAAATCTAGGTCAGGGTAGAGGGCTGCTCGCAGGCCCATATTCTAAAACCTGAGGCCTTCCCCACGGACAGGTCGGTAGGCACGAAATAAAAAATAAAATCAAAAAGATTTCCTTCAGACATTTTAATATGTTGGAAAGAAAGCATTGCTAGAAACCCCATTGTTCCATTCCAGGAGTATCTATGGCAACCATTTTGAGCCACTAACTTTACAGATAGTTATTTGTGTCACCAGCTGACGGCGTTGTCCGGCCACTCCTTAATATTGTCTAGACACCTTTCCTTGGATTTCCTTCAGAATGTTCCCTGGCATACTTGCCTTGTAAATTTCCACTCTCCCAATGTCGATTGTGGTACTTTCATTATATAGTTAAAGTACAGCCTTCCCAGCAAACAGATCAGCACTACATTTGATTCCACTTCCCCTGATCGTTTCAAACAGCCCAAGCGCTATTATTACAGCATTTCATACTGCAAGCTAACTTTATTGTAACCGACTTCATCGGGGCCTTGATTAGTTCATTTTGTGAAACATGTTCTTGTGCCAATATGGTGACTCTTCTGAGGCTCAAATGAATGCACAGATTCTACTAGAACCAGATTATAAGCTTCTCAAGGGCAGAGATGGTTTTGCCAATGGGTTGCCCAAGGAGGAGATTGGAAAAGAGGTGAGAACTGTTGGAATAATTATCCCTGCAGCCTCCTGACAAATTACTGTGGGCTGGCTATATCTTTTGCAATTTTTCAACTCCTGTCAGCTGGCTCTTTCTGCGCCGCCCTCTCTGTGTTCAGTTCTGATAACTATACATTCCCTTCACCCCTTCAGGCCTAGGATTAATAACATAGACCCAAATCTACTTTCTCTCTACCTTGCTTGCTCCTTTATAAATAGCTCTTCCACCTGTTTCGCTCTGGGGCGATAGAAACTGCTTCTTATGCAATAAAGGCAGTTTCAAATATCAGTGGCTTCCATTCTGAATATAGGTGTTTGGGTAAAATATGCATTTTTAATGCTTAAAATAAACAAAGCAATATGCAGTACAATGTCCTTGAGCCTCTAACAGATGACAGAGCATTAATAGTATCCACACTCTTAATCGCTATTTCTCGATGGTCAGCTGCCTGGTTGTATGGACCTGGGCTCTGAGAGTGATGTCCTGCCGCCAGCTTGCATCTAGAGAGCTGATGGCACACAGCTCATCCCACTGAGCTTGGTGATACATTAGTAGCTTGACATTGGTCAGAATAGAAGTATTACAGCACAGAAATCATCACATGCTACAAAGCAGGGATTTTTCTCTGGGAGAGCTGACAACCAGCACACCACTGTCTCTGTATTTCATACAAAAGCCGCAGTATTATCTGCTCCCCTTCTCATGTAATAGTTTGTCTTAGCTTGAGTTCTCCCAACAATACAGCCTGAGGTAAGGACTTGGGTGCATGTAGCTCATTTGAGAGGTGATCCCATAGGAAATAGAAACGATCCCAGGAGAATCAAACAAGAAAGGAGGAAAAAGCCAGTTTACAGGTGATTTCACTGCTTGCCCTACGTCAACGGGTTTGGTCTTGTGAGGACCCTCATGAGTGGCATAGGATAGGGCTGAAATGCAAAATCTCCAGAGGAACTTGGCATGGGGCACAAAATTAACTCCTACACTTTAGCATCTTCCTGGACCTGGGATAAAGTGAGCTTGAAAAACGGATACCCCTATTCCTTGAATATGGAACCGCAAGAACAGGATCATTTCATTCAAGAAGAGGACTCCTGAATATTACAACATGTGAAAGAACCGGAAGCAGAGAATGTGCTCTGCTTCATTGTAATATCTTGCTCTCTGTCCTGAAAATGTCTACACTTGGAATTTCATAATAAATCTGCCAGAGAAGAGAGGAAAGCCACCTCCCAGGGCCTCACATGAGAAAGGAAAAGTGGTAAGTGGATGTCACCAAGGTCAACCATCTGCTTATTAAAGGGAGAGTCAGGTTTCCTTGTTCCTGGGAAGCTGTGACCTGGCCATGTCCACAGATCTCTCCGGTGAATTAACTTCTGTTTTTCTTTATTTAAGGGGTGGGGGTAGGGGGAGGGTGGGTGGCAGGTCTCTACTCTTTGGACATTTGAAATAAGAGGAAGAAGCCTCCCAACAGAAGGCTAAGGATCCCAAACTAATAGTGCCTGATCATGGCCTATGTTACTTTAAGCAGGAAATAGAAAGCTTTGTGGGACAGGCAGGGGCCTGGGGATATTCTGTTTGATTTGTATGCCTGAGAATGCATAGTCTTCACCTGACTGCATTTGGAAGTTTTGATTACTCACTTAGGGAATGGTCAGAAGAATGTATTCTTCCATAATATGGACAAGAATGTCTGACAAAGAGGGCCCTTGCTCATCTATCATCACTAATAATTGTAAAGAAGGAAGCGAAAGAAACTTTGGAAGATGGTTGCAGGGACTAAAACCTTAAGGTCTGTGGCCTGAGTTTATCCCAGAGACGTGCTGTGTGTGTGTGTGTGTGGTGGGGGGCGGGGTGTAAGTTGCAGGGTTTGTGTATGTTCATTTCTTCCAGCAAATATTTTTAAATGTTTACTATATGCCAGGCATGGCCCTCATTTCTGGAGATAAAAGAGTAAATCAAATAGATATAGACATAAACTTTCCCCCCATTTTTTGTATTTGGTTCTCTACAGAAGGACTGTTTCAGTGTTTGCCTGGTGTTCTCAGGCTGCTTCTTGGGCCACTTGGCCATAGGATCACCGGGGAATCTTCTTTGCTGCTCACCTGTCTCCAGCCACTTCCTCCCCTCCACCACCTTTGCAAACTGGCAGAAAGACCCATGTACCCGAGGCATGACCTCACTAAAGTTTCTGTGGGTCTACAATTAAGCTGGGTCTATACTAGTACAATCTTCAGGGGAAAAGAATCGAGTGATTGAGAGCTTATTCTGAAATCGGTAGAACATTATTTTAAAAAATGACAGTCAAAGCAAACTCAGAAAAGCTCACAGTGTTATGGACCCATATACATGTCTATTTTACTACCTGAGAAATATCCTGAACAACATTATGCAGTAGCTAGACCAACAATAATAACACAAATTAGCCCCCTCGGGGACAGCCAGTTCTATCTGGCTTCCTTACTAGCTGCCCATCCAGTTCCCTTCAGATTGAGAGTGCTGTTCTGAACCACAGCTCAGACAGGCTGCCTGACCCTGGCTGGCTTGTCTCCAAGAAAGGCTGGATTGCAGACACTGGGGAGGTCCTCGCCAATGCATGGATGGACTTTGCTTAGAACTGCCTGGCATTGAACTCTGTCTCTGCCCAGGGGTTTCTAACACTCAACCCACACCTAGCAGGTTGAATTCCTCTTACTATGTACTGTCAAAATGGTTCTTAAAAAAAAATTAATATATATATCCCAACAAAGATGGCCATTAAATTTGCATACTGCAGGAGGGGCGGGACAGCGTGAGCCACCATCCAGACCTCCTATGTGTGACCCAGGGCAGCAGGGTGGGACAGCGCAAGCCGCCACCCGCCTCACCGCCATCTGGGCCTCCCATGTGTGGACATCCCCCAAGGGGTCCCAGACTATGAAAGGGCACAGGCTGGGCTGAGGGACCCCCCAAGTGCACATATTTTTGTGCACCGGGCCTCTAGTATATAGATATAGATATAGATATTTATTTTTAGAAAGAGAAGAAGGAAGAGGGATAGATAGAAACATTGATGAAATAGATCAGATGCCTCCTGCATGCCCCCTACCGGGGATTGAGCCCGCAACCCAGGCATATGGCCTGACCAGGTACCAAACCGTGACCTCCTGGTTCATTGGCCAATGCTCAGCCCCCAAGCCACACCAGCCAGACTGTAAAGGTGGTTCTTTACAGACCACACGTCTCTGGACTTAGCTTCTATCCAAGTTCTTTGGAGGCCATGTTCTCAAGAGCACTTCAGTCCTGCTAGCCTCAATCTTACCCCTCTCTGAAGACTCATTCCCTTTTTATATCATGTCTTATTTTAGGCACTTCCTCTCCATCAACAAAGCTAAAGCTGCCCAGAGGATGGCTGTGACTGAGCGAGGAATTCAGACTTGTTCCTTTCATTCCTGATGTGAAGTCTCTCAGGGGTCACCCATCGTTGCTTCTAAGAGTCTGACATAGACTTGGGAACAGTAGTGCATCATTTCCTAATGTGATAAGTTGTTAGAAAGTTAAACTAATCCTGGGCAGAATTCCAGAGCTTTTTGCATTTGAATTATGGCCCTGGGACAAAGTAATTGCTTCAGAAAATCTGAGGAAGCTGAGGCAATGGCTACTCTTTGGGGGTGGCCCTCATTATATAATAAGTTATTTGATCACTAAGTGTCTTCCAAACTCTGGCTAAATCCATAAGTGAATTTCTAACATATATACATATATAAATATCAGTTATCTATTTCTGCATGACAAATCACCCTAAAATTTAGTAAAATGTAGTTATATAGTAGTTATTTACTTTGCTCATTAATACACAATTAGTGAGGGTATAGTCAGGACTACTCATCTCTGCTCCATGCAACTCCACTCCAGGCTGGAGGTACTATCTTTGAGATGGCTGACTCCCATGGTTGGCTCAGGGCTGGATGCTTGCTGGGAGCTTACCTGGGGCTAGAAGCTATGGGCCATGGTTTCTCTCAAGGTGGCCTCCCCATGGGCTGCTGGGGCTTCCTCACAGCATGAATATCCCAGATGTTCTGGAGTAACATTTTTATAATCTCAGCCTCAGAAGTCACATAGTGTTTACGTTCATTTTACTTCATTCATTGAGACAATGCTAGTGGCCCATCCAGGCTCAAGGAGGGAGGATATAGACTTCACCTCCTGGTAACAGATTGTCAAAATTCCAGAATATGTGCCATGGGAGACATCATTGCTGGGATTTATATGAAACACAATCTGCATAAATCTCAAATGATTTTAATGAAAACTGATGGCAAAAATGTTGGCCCATAAAAGGCTGTCAGCCACAGACAGGTGTTTCCAGGTGAACTAGTTGAGCTGTACTGCTCAAATGCCGTGGAGCATTCAGAGCAGAGGTATGGGGTCTCCTCTTTTGAGATCCATTCAATTGCTACATAAAAATATCTTGACCTTTGAGTTATAGGGGATTTGTTTAAAGAAATATGAACAATAACAACTCAAAATATTTTTAAAATAAGGCAAGAAACATGAAGACATTTAGATGATAGTCAGCAATTCACAATATACTTTAGTTCTTAAAGAAACATGAGGAAAGTGTGAAGGAAAGTAGGGAAGGGAGGGGGGGGGGAGAGAGGGAGGGAGGGAGGGAGGAAGGAAAGGAGAAAGGAAGGAAGGAAGGAAGGAAGGAAGGAAGGGAGGGAGGGAGGGAGGAAAGAAACACAAGTTATATAGCAAGAAAGAAGAACAAGAAGTGCAATATTATGAGCATAACAAGGTTTTCTCAGGTAGTTTTTTGAGCAACTGCCTAATTTTAGGCACATCCTCTTTCAGTCTGCCACCTTCCCTTCCCACAAGCCTGATTTCCTAGAATTATAAACAAGGAAGATTAGGAAGCCAGTGGCAATCCCTTTCATTTTCAGTAAAGGAAGTTCAGTGACATAAACCCTAGTAGTGTCAAAGATTTGGGGAAGTGAAAAGTAACTGCGTGTTAAAATATGATTAGGGAAGTAGACACCATATGATACCCAATATCCATTCACTCCAAAAAGAATTCACATGTTTCTTAGATTGTTCATTCGCTTGCCATGTTTGAGCAGAACATATCTGTGTGTAACAGTAGTTACGCTGAGTGACATTGAGGGGAGGGTGTAGCTGGAAGGTTTTAGGCAGCAAAGGATGAATTTAAATCCATTTTTAAAATAATTACTCTGTCACGTGAAGAAGTTTCCAGGTGAGGTGTTGGTCCAGAGTCCACAAAAATAAAAGAGTAACTTTCTAAATAGCAGTTGGCTATGTACTGAATCTCTGGTGTAGGTACTAAAAATCTCATATTCACTTGTGATTTCATACAAAGTTTCTGAGGATAAAAATCATGAGGACATTCTGTTATTGATCTTTACATTTTGGCAAGTAGATTGATGTATACATGGATCACAATGGATTTCTACCTTTGTTCCTGGTAGAGTTAAAGGCTCATTTTCAATTTGCAGATGCTTATCGATGCAAAGTTTTCTCATACAAATTAGTGGTAAAAAGTTACATAAGCGGAGCATGCATGTAATTGTACAAGATGACAAATTCAAAACTATTCATACCTACTTAACTCTTAGAGATCACCACACAAATGTGAAGTCAGAGCTCATTAAATTAGAGATTGATTTCACCACATGATTTGTGCAGCCATTACACAGGTGTTCCATTTCAGAAAGTATTAGAGCTCAGTGCCGGGGGCATCAAAGCTCACTTCTAACCTAGACTAATCATGCCAGGAATAATGATCTGCCGTTACTGCCTTGTGAATCAGACCCTATGATATTTAAAATAATTAAGATCAAAGCCTAAGTAGAAGGTCACTGAATTCACCAGTCATAAAATGTTAGTACAAAACTGAAATGCTGTACTTGTTTGCTTAACAATCTTTAACACTCAAGTTATAAAATGACATTAAGAGGGACACAAACATCATCTTCAAAAATGTTGGTTTTCCCAAAGGAACTGCCAGCAAACATGTGAAGCCCCTCAATTAAATGGTTATCCAAAGCAAAGGTGTTATTCGAAAGTTATTATAAGTAAGAAAAACCCAGGTAATCTAAGAGATGGGCTGATGGGATCTATCAGCTTGCTGGCTGGAATCCCAGTCGCTGAACTGGGATGGAGATTTGCTTCCCATTTGTAGGCGGTTGGAAAGAAGTGTGAAATGAATTGGTTTGTCCGGGCTGAGTTCCCAGGAAAAGGGAGTCTTTAATACCCAAAGCTCCCACCCAAACTGGCAGGGTGCTTCAAGCTAAAGATTTAGACAGTCAAATAAGTGCTAATTGAGTTAGAGGTTTGCTTAGGAAGTGGGTTGACAATTAAGTTCAGCTCAGGCCCTTAAATGGCCTAACCACGACCCTTGAGAGGCTCTGGGATAGTGTACCAATACGGAAGAAGGCTTTCCAATACTCTTCGAAGACTTTGATTGCAATCCCTAATCTTTAGCTGGAACAAGTGTGAGACAGCGGAGAGATAAGTGGCCGTGGTGATAAAGGCAGAGGAAGTGACCAAGTTGATACTAAGGATGTGTCTATTCACAGGATTCTACTAAAGATATACAAGTCTGCAGAACCACAATGGGGAGCTCCACAGAGAAGGCTTTCATCTTTAAAAGATGACAACACTAGTCAATGGCTTTGTGTTTTTATTTTCTGTGGCAATGTTCCCAGAAAGTTTTACTACTAAAGCATTACCAGACATACACACGCGCGCGCGCGCGCACACACACACACACACACATACACACACACACGCACACACACGGAATATTTTTATTTAACAAAAATTTCCCATTGGGCTTATTATCGCCAGACATTATTTTTACTGCTTTGAAAATGCTACCTCACTTATACCTCATCAACCCTCTAAGGTAGATAACATTATTATAATCAATTTACAAATAGGAAACTGAGGCAGGGAGAAGCTCAAGAACTAATCAGTGGCATAGCTGGGATCCAGAAATGGTGTAAAGGGCGCCTAGGTTATATTAGATGAGAGAACGTTATAGGAGAAGGAAGGAAGCAAATTTTTATTGTTCTATTTGCAAGGAAGGAAGATATATAAAAACCAAGAGAAAATTTAATAGGCCTCTTTGCTGCCCTTTTCCCACAAGAGCCAAAACGAAAGCCCATTAATAACGCTTAAAACTGAAATTTAGTCAGATAAAAGCAATTCTCATTACCCAACATGTAATTAACTGGAGAATTCACAGCTGTGGAACGTTACGGGGGAAGGATGAGGCTTGCCGATTCAGGCTGCTGGTTTTCAAACAAGGTGTTAAAAACAAAGCAACCAGAACGCTTTGTTTGAAGGTTGTAGCATTGGCCTCTCTGCCATAGATGATGGTGAGAAGTCAGAATGTGGGAAACAGATCCGTAGAATCTTATGGATTCAAGAAACTGGAGGTCAAAAGTGTCCCCTGCTAAACAAGACATGCCCTTTCACAAGCTCACTCCTTTCCCCTTTGCAGATTTCCTAAGGGAAGACTGTCCCATCTCCCATCACTCATGGACACATTCAACATCAGCATTCTCCTTGCTCCTCACTGCCTTCCAACCTGCAAAACTTCCTCTCTCCACAGAGCCTTATGACACCTAACTCCATCCTCCCCTGTCCATACACAAGATTGATACCTATTAGCTCCTGGATAACTTCATCCACTGAAGACTTCCATTCCTGCATCACAGCCTGTGCTAATTGGCAACATCCAAGGAGACAACTTAGACATAATCAGATCTATGGTTCTCTGTCTACCGGAACCCAGTAACTGAAATGTCTACTGCTTGTGCTAACCTACTTCCATGGATGTATCCTGCATTCAGAACTGTTCTACTTCTGAAATGTTATTCTAAGTACATTCTCCCATCTTCCTCGGTACCTCAGTCACCAAGCCCTCTAGTCCTACCAGTTTCCCCTTTTCCTCCTGGATCTCTTTCCTAAGCAGCCTAGCCATTCTGGTTTGTCTTTTCAACTACTACTTGCCCTATTAATTCCTTAGTTCCTTGTCTTTTAACTGCACCTTAGGTCAATCCAACCATATGCTCTCTCTCCTTTTATATCCAGGCAGTCAAGGACTGGTGGGAAAATACCATGCAGCATTGCAGATGGGTGACACTATTGAGAGGTACAAGGCTTTGAAAACAGATCTATAGAATTATAAGTTTCTAGGAAACATGATTTAATCCCTGGCCTCTGGCAAGAAGTGACTAATTAGTTCAAGACCCCCTACCTCAGTGAAAAGCTCATGGGGAGTCAGGCGCAGCCCAGATGGATGACAGTATTACACTTGAGATAACTTGGTCACAGTCCAAATTCTCCTATACAGTAAACTCTCAAGTCTAACCAAGTTGTTTTATAGTTCTGGAATTTTGTTGTATGCAATGCCATGTAAAATTCGTGACATTCGGGAATCTTTTTTGCATCTTAGTGGCATTTTTTTAAAAGACGTTGACCGATATTTTTAAATAATGTGCTTAATGATGGGGTCCAAAGACAGTAATGAGATGAGGTAAAGCATGCACCACATAGCCCCAAGCCTGAGTGACAGCTTCATAGGGTTAGCACAGTCTCAAGGCCTAAGTTCAAATATCCTTTTATTTAACAATATTACTTTAAAAAAAACACCTACCTCTCAAACCCGTATTAATCACTCTCTTTCCAAAGTCATCTTCCATTTCAAATCCACTCAACAGATCATAATAATATCTCACGTATCCAATTTCATTCCACAATTGTAATTTTTCTACATAACTGACGATTCCACCGTCATTAAAAGATAGATGTTAGCCATTTTTCTAAAATTAATGAAATCCTACCCTGCCATCTTAAAGATAATGTATGAACAACATTTAGCTATTTTTTGAATTTGCAGAATGCTCTTGGTAAAACTCAATTACAGAACTTGTAGCATCTGTTTGGCTGCTCGAAGAATTTTTATGATTCCCTCTGGGTTTTTGCTTTGGTTCTCAAAGTTGAGATGGCTAGAACACTGTCCTACAGATAAACTTGTTGCTAAATCACAATAAATCTGTACCAGTATCTTAGAAGTATCAGGAAGTTTAATAACGGCCTCTAAATATTTCCCTGGGAGTTGTCCCTTTCCAGCTAACACCAGAAAGCATCTCTGAGATCTATGGAGAGTAACATAATCCACTTGAAAAAGAACTCATCTGTCATTTTTTTGTTTTGATGTAAAGACAATGTCATTCAATCCCAAGGTGGCTTTGATGACTTTATATGTATTTACTTGCAGAGCCTGGTGAACAGGGTGGGACAAAGGTCAAAGGACTGTACCACTCCGAGTTTCAAGTATCTCAGTTCTCAGTTGAGGCTGAGACACACACACCGCCCCCTCCCCCGCCCCACCCCCCAGCTTCTCTGCTCCTCCAGCTTCCTGAGTCCATGACTGAAACACCCGAGTGTACATGAAGGCACTCTGAGAGGCATGAGGGGCTTCGTCTATGGGAGAAACAAAGCCAACAGACCAGGAGGGCTTTTGGCAGGAACATTACTCATCTTTTACCACTACTGACCTAATCTGTGAGGCATTCAGTAAACGTTTAATGAACAAATGAATGAAGGAGCTCACTTTGATATTGCTGTAAGGGAATTAATAATATGAAATAGTTTTGTCCCCAAATCTAGAAACTCCTTTCTAAAAAATATGAAGCATGTCCAAATCGAATTTGATCACCAGAAACCTCTTTGGAATGCAGACCCCGCAAACCCTGGAAATTAGGCACAAGGAGTTTTCTTTAGAAAATTTGGTAAAATAATTAAAATGATCAGTTCCACAGTCGACATGTTAACTTCCAGAGAGAAACTAATTTTAAAAGTTAGTTGTTCAACTTTGTGAAAGCCCAGTATATTTATCAAGATAATTTATGCCGCCCCAGTCTGTGTTTCTTAGTGGTTAGAGTGCTGACCTTCAAACCGAAGGATCCTGGGTTTGATTACCACTCAAGGGTACATACCTAGGTTGCAGGTTCAATCCCCAGCCCCAGTCCAGGCGCGTGTGGGAGACAACCAAATGCTGTGTCTCTCTTACATCGATGTCTCTCAGTCTCTCTCCCTTCTTTCCCCCCCTGTCTCTCCCTCCCTCCTTTCCACTCTAAAAATCAATGAAAACTATCCTCAGGTGAGATTTAACAGCAACAACAAAAAATTAAATTATGCTGAAGACATAACACTATACTGTTCATTACTAATAGAATAGGTTCCAGGTATTAGAAAGAGAAAATATAAAACAGTGTCAACTATGGAAATTTAGCCTGTAAAAGAAAGAAAAACGAGGAGAGCTATGGGAACATGAGAGCCTCCAAATTAATCTCAATGCAAAAGGGGGAATAGATTTATTCTGCTTAGCTCCCGGATCAACAAGCCAATATTAGACAGATGCAGATTTTAAGAGAGAGCATTTTAGCCAATGAAAATCCCCAGAAATAAGTCAGGCCCTTTGCACAAGTCACCTCCCTTTCATGGTATCAAATCATAAGGGAAAGGAAGCAGCCAGGTGAGGTTGCACAGGACACCTGCCCTGAAGACTTTTCTTCAAAGCTTTGACCCAATTAAGACCCAGAAAAGGAAGAGGACCAATGTAAGGGGCCAGAGAATGATGCTCTCAGAGACCACAGCACAACATCTCTTCATTATTTAAAACTGACCAGTTGAGAGCCAAGTGGTGGACACAACAGGAACTAAATCTCCAGAGGGCTCCGGATTTGTGGTCCATAGTACAAAAAACTAGAACCTTTCTTTGCTCTAAGCACAGTAAGTACTTACTGAATTAAAACATAGGCAGGAACTGAAGGCAGGCTGAGTAAAATGGTGAGAACTGCCCTCCCTGACATTTCTAAATATGCCAGAGAAACTTTCAACCACATGTTATAACTTTATAAATTATGTGTAAACATGACCTCTGAAAAAATGCCAAGGTCGATGAGGCCGAGAGTGACTTCTTTAGTGAATCATAGCTGGGACGGGCATTTTCAAACTCTGCATGCAATTTTCCACATCTTTTTCAAAATAAGCAGTGTAATGAGTATACACATGGTTCAGGCTTTCTCCTGCCAGTTTCCCATCCCCCCATCACACACGATTTTCCAGGTAACAATTCTCTGCCTTGGTGCAGGATGTCCCTACAATTCCTATGCTTCCTCTTCTCTCTCTATCCTTCATTACCAGAATTTCTATAAACCATCCATGACATTCTACATGCAATTTACAAATAAAAAAAGGCAAAATTTACCCCACTATTGCATGCTAATTTTGATTTCTGCCTCCGCTATAGTGATTCTAACAAATGGAAGAGATTCAGGTAGTTCAGTGAGAAAGTCTAAACTAAGTGTTCTTGCCTAAACTATCCTATATAATAAAAGGCTAATATGCAAATTCACTGAACGGCAGAACGACCAGTTGCTATGATGCAAGCTGACCACCAGGGGGCAGACGCTCAATGCAGAAGCTGCACCCTGGTGGTTAGTGCGCTCCCATAGTGGGAGCACTGCTCAACCAGAAGCCCTGAGCTGGGCTCAGGGTTGGTGAGCGCAGCGGCGATGGCGGGAGCCTCTCCTGCCTCCATGGCAGTGCTAAAGATGTCCGACCGCTGGCCTAGGACTGCTTCCCTAAGCAATCAGTCAGACATCCCCTGAGGGCTCCCAGACTGTGAGAGAGAGGGCGTAGGCTGGGCTGAGGGACCCCTACCCCCTGAGTGCATGAATTTCATGCACCAGGCCTCTAGTTTTTCTAATAATATAACTAAAATTTTTGGAGTACAGATTTGTTTAGGCAATTCAATAATATGGGTTCTATAAAGATTTCTATTTTAAATACAAGAAAAATTTCCCTAAGTTACACTCTTAAGAAGTGAGGAAAACGAGATTCAAGCTATATCCACACACTGTACAGTTCAAGCATTCGATAATTATATTACTTTCCAGTCAACCCTCAACAGTGTAAAGCCTCAGACTCCTCTCTGGTTTTTCCCATCTCATCATCCCATCCATATAAATCATTGGCATGGCTTATTTTCCCTGAGTCTCTTAGGATCTATCTCATCTTTGACAATTCCACCACCATGCCTGATCAAAACATTTGAATAATTCCCTGTGGACTCCAGAAAAAAAGTCCTCCCCCCCCCCCAAAACTGTTGTTCAAGACCCTCAACACTATATCCTTTCGCAATTTGAGAGTCCCTGTCCACCATTTTTCTTGGATTTGGGTGAACAGACTTCCTGAGCTTGGAAATGCATGGTGTGACAAGGAGTTTTTCTTTTTATTTATTCACTAATGTATTTGGATGAAAGGAAAACAAAAGAGAACATATTAAATTAATACTGACCCCACACATTTGTGATCCAAGCCAATCTATTCCCTCTCTCCAGAACATTCCTCACACTCTCAGCTACATGCAACTGCTTCTGGGGAAGGCTTCCTCTCACTGATGATGTTGGAATCTCTCTATACCCATTATTCAAAGTCTGGCCCCTTTCTCTGCCCATGTGACTCTGTTGCTAACCCTCCAAACAGAAATTCCTTCTTCTCACACTTATTTTTTTTGCTCCCAGCTTGAAATACAGTATGTTGAAATTAGTGGAAAGTGATGTATTTCCCATTCTGAATAGTAAGTTTAGAAGGGAGTTAGATCATGCCCTTTATACTTTTACTGCCCACTTTTTATATACCATGGACATTCAGTGGAATTTACTGAATTAATAAGTAAAATATCTAGGGCATAAATTGTTTCTTGGTGTGGAGTCATGTAAGAGTTGGTTAGAGTTTGTTTGTAAAAACAAAAACTAATTTTCAATGTTACTGTTCAGGAACTGAACTTTATTGATTTTCAAGTCAATACCAATTTTAATTAGAATACTCTCACACAAATTCCATAAAATAGTGAGAAGGTGTTGGAAATTTCAATCCCTGTCATTACTTACAGCAGTAAATAAAAAACCCCTGGTCAAACATGCCCTTACTTTTGTCCAGAAAAAAGGGCCATCCCAGCAGGCCATGTAGACTAGGCCATCCAGTTCATAAACCATTGCCCTTGCTTCGGTATAGAACCAGAACCCCCAAACATGCAAAAATCCTCCCAATTCTTCAAGATGTTTACCCAACATAACCAACTTTCTGTCATACTAGACCAGTGATGGCGAACCTTTTGAACTGGGTGTGTCAGGATTTTGAAAAACCCTAACTTAACTTTGGTGCCGTGTCACAAATAGAAATTTTTTGATATTTGCAACCATAGTAAAACAAAGACTTATATTTTTTATATTTATTTTATATATTTAAATGCACATAACAAAGAAAAATCAACAACAAAAAATGAGTTCACGTGTCAACTTTGACACGCGTGTCATAGGTTCGCCATCACTGTACTAGGCATTGCCCAGCATGAGACCAGAAGCCACACTCTCAGGGTATTCACAGTGCTTAATCTATCATGAGACTTCTCATGGAGGGAGGGGCCCTTTCAGCTGGGGCTACAATGGGACACTGGCCCTGTCACCTGACTGCCATTGGTCTACAGGCTCCCGGAAGGTGATGCTTCCATTTCAAATACCGAGGTCAAACACCAGTCCTTTCCCTTCTTGCTCACAGCTTAATATATATTGAAATTGGTGGAAAGTGGTGTATTTCCCATTCTGAATGGTAAGTTTAGAAGGGAGTTAGATCAGGCCCTTATACTTTTGCTGCTCATTTTTTACATACCATGGACATTCTCCTTCCTCTCCCTCTCCCTCTCTCCCCAAAGGATGCTCCCAGGTTCTGTTAAGGAATAATTTTGAGTAGCAAAAACAGCATGGAAAAGGGAAGAATCAGAAAGACCATCTTGGGCCCAAAGAATCACCGGGAACATAGTGATATGCCCTGAGGCACAGCTACAGGCTGCCTAACCAGAGGATTAAAATAAAATCTGAAGAGAGGCTACTTAATAATTCAATAGTAACAGCTCCTATTTCATTTTTAAATATGGGAAAGACATAACACTTAAATAAATGTGATATGCCAAGATGGTAGCTTCAACCCTGACGAAGGGTTTGTGCTTAAATCAAGTAAGGCTCTATAATAACCTGGATTTAATTTAATTTTTTTGTACATTTACAGAGGAATGTTTTATTCTGTGGTTTGGCAGTAAGGGAATGTTTTCCCTGCTTTGTATCTCACATCAAATTTGGTAGAAATCCACAGTTTATCTAGGACTATCATCACTCCTAGATATTGCCTAGAGGGTCTAATAATCAATCTGTAACATTCTAATAACAACTATCATTAAGTGGATAAGCCAGGCACAAACTAAGCCTGTTATATGCATTATCTTGTCTAACCAACCAATCAACCCTATGACGTAATAGAATCAAAATTACTACCATCCATATTTTAGATGAGGAAATTGAGGTACTGGGAGGTGAAGCAAATTGCCTGAGGGTTGCTGAGCAGAGAGTGAAAGAGCTGGAACTCTAACCCAGTCAGAATGCAGAGCCAACATAAATAACTAGTGTGCTATGAGCCTTTCTCAAACAAAAATTGCCAAGTGCTTAAAAATACCAACTGTCAAAAACACCTGCTGTTGGTGGAGATTGGGGCAGGGGGAGAAGTCCTTGCATATCTCTCTTGGGAATGTCACACTTGATGCAACAATCTCTAAAAGCCATGCGGCGATGCTTATTAAACTTAATAGTGCATATAGCCTTTGATCTTTGAGCCCTGCTGCTGGGAGGTCCTCCTTTAGGTGTAAAAGCAGAATATGCACAGGTTATCGTGTGAATTCTCCACAAGAGGAAATGTTGGATAAATGGTGGTTGGATAAATGACTGGATAAATGACTGTACCATGGAAAACAACACAGCCATTAAAAGCAAGGGGGTAAATCCACCCAGGCAGTTGACTGTAACGTATATCTTATTTTTGTAAAAAAAAAAAAAATGATTAGAAAATTTAGGGCAGTTAGATTCTTCTGCATGATACTGTTATTGTGGATACATTTGTCAAACCCCACAGAATGTAAAACATGAGAGAAGCCTAACTATGGATTTTAGTTAAAAATATAATAATTATGCATAACAATGCATCTATATTGGCTCATCAACAGTAACAAATGTACTACACTAATACAAGATGTCAATAATAGGAGAAACTGGGGGAGGGAAGGTGAAGGAGTAGATGAAATCTCTGTACTTTCCACTTAATCTTTATGTAAACCTAAAACTGCTCAAAACAGTTTATTAATTTAGGTTCTGGCTGGGTAGCTCAGTTGGTTAGAGCATCATCCTGATATGCCAGCGTTGTGGGTTCGATCTCTGGTCAGGGCACATACAAGAAACAACCACTGAATGTGTAAATAAGTGGAACAACAAATCAATGTTCCTCTTCTCTCTCTCTCTCTCTCTCTCTCAAATCAATAAAAAATCTATTAATTTAAATGGTGATTAGAGATCACTATATATTTATGAAAATATAAATTTAAATATAATAATGAGCAGAGAGAAAACTGTAGCTTGTTAACCTCAGTTACAGGTAGAAAGGGAGGAAGAGGAGTGGATCAGGAAGTTAAGCCAAAAAAAATGATTTTTTTCTTAAAAACTCACAAGATGAAAACAATAGGTATTCTATGACCTAATTCACATAAAAGTGTGTGTGTGTGTGTGTGTGTGTGTGTGTGTGCGTTAAAGGGGAAATATATAGTTGAACAAATTCAGCTGGAATATTTTCTAAGTACTTAGAGTCCTTAATTCTGTCACTTCATAAATGTTCCTTTCCTCAACTCACCTTCAAACCATGAGACAGGGATAATAACTGACAAGACGCTATCAGTAATTGAGGTGCCGGATCATCAAACCAAGCTTCGCACCAAGCAAAATCAGTGGATTTGAAGTGGCTATAGGTAGTAACTTTAAATGTATTTTTTTTTGTTCTTTTCTTTTTCATTCCAAAGCCAACAAAATAATAGAGTATTCTACGAGACAGCCTGAGAACTTCGACCGGTGTTTAATTCAGCATACCCTACATAGTTGTCTTCTTCAGGTTTCTTTTAAACAAAATTTTAAGATCTTGATTGGAGGAGCCTACATCACACACACACACACACACACACACACACACACACCCCACACAGGACCCAATGCACCAAAACAAAGATCCCCATCAAAAATGTACATTTTTAAAACTTCAGGTGTATAGATTTATAATTTCACGTATGTATTTGGAGACTAAAATCCTGAAGTCCTCTGGTTGAATCAACTTGATTGATGACATAAAACTCTCATATCTCCTAAGAGTAACATTCTCACCTAGGGTTTGTTGCAAGAGGGTTCACATGCCTCAAGGAACAATTTCTAACAATATCCTTCAAGGCATATTTTCTTTTAATTAAACCTAATCCCTATTACCTCCTGGTGGCCTCTAAGGGCTCAGTTTTCAAGAGTCACTGTGTTGTCTGAGACAGTTACAAATGCAGCCAGTCCCACCCATGCTCTGCGTGCTGAACCCTGAAAATATGTGAGCCGGAAGCAGCCAGGGCCTCCTCTGCAGGGTTTACGTGATGAAATGCCGCTCACAATTAGTTGTCTCTGCAATTTTCACACCTGGGGCTCTTGAGCTGTGAGGGTGCAGGTGGCCTAATGCAGGAGTAATTAGTTCTGTGTCATTAATTATTTATATGGGGCTTATCACCCTGGGTTGGCAATTTTTGTTGACTCAAAACTGCAGGTGCACAAAGGAAAATGTGCATTTGAAAGCTCGGCCTGTTAAAAGGCAGAGAGAAAATGGTGCTCTTCCAGGCATGCCCCAGGATAGGCGATGTCATTCCTAGCAACCGCAGGGCTTTGAGAGTTGACAAGTAGTTTAGAATGGTGACTCACCATTGCTACAGTTGCAAAGGTAATTTTACTTGACTCATCCAGAATTCTGACTTTTAATATGCATTTCACAGGAAAAAGGTCTTCCCATGTTGTTGTTGAGGAACCGGAGGGAAGGAGAATCCAATGCCACTGTCTTATCATTTGGATCTAATTATTCCTGGAAAACTCAAAGTCCTTGGAATAACACTGCTGGAAATTCTTAGTAACCCCACCTTCAGAAGTTCCAGGTGAACCTCACTTCAGTGCTGCTGATCCACCCATAACTTCGTTCTTGCCAACTAGATTCCCCCAACCTTGGCTTCAGCAACTGCTGAGGTCAGTCTTCCCCTGGTGGAAATGATGCTTTCCTTATGATTGGACACTCACCAACCTTCCTCTTTTTCTTACCTGATGTTGGTTTTTGCATCTATTTCTAGTTACGGCTTTCTCCAAATGAAAGAGAGTGATGCAGGTCTTCCCTACCCAGATTTCCAGTTCAGAACTTTATTGTATTTACAAAACAGAACTGGTTCAGATCAATTTATTGTAAACTTCAATCTCCCTTCATAAGGAGTTTGAAAGCAGAGGCTTGCTGAAACTAATATCTCCATGGGAAAGAATTTTTGCAATTAAAACCATTTTGTGTGTGTGCGCTTCCTCCATATCAAGGTAAACATCGGGTGCCGCCTCCAATTCAGTGACCCCATTTCCTCAGCAATCGCTCACTATAGGAAATTAACCAGGATGGAGTCAGGAAGCTCTCACCAAGCCCTGGCATCTCCACGCTGCAGTTTCCAGCAATCTCCAGATGATGTTGACGAATCAGCATCACTTTAAGAAGCAAGGTTCTAGAGCAGTGGTTCTCAACCTTCCTAATGCCGCGACCCTTTTATACAGTTCCTCATGTTGTGACCCAACCATAAAACTATTTTCATTGCTACTTCATAACTGTAATGTTGCTACTGTTATGAATCGTCATGTAAATATCTGATATGCAGGATGTATTTTCATTGTTACAAACTAAACATAATTAAAGCATAGTGATTAATCACAAAGACAATATGTAATTATATATGTGTTTTCCGATGGTCTTAGGCGACCCCTGTTAAAGGGTCGTTCGGCCCCCAAAGGGCTCGCGACCCACAGGTTGAGAACCGCTGTTCTAGAGCATAAATGTAGAAGCAATGTTCTTCCTCTCAACTGGACAGCCTTCCAGTTTCACCATCAAAAAAGTGGTCCTATGCCATCTGATGGAAAAACGTGACCAACCCCACCCCACATCACCCTAGCTTCTTTCATGAATTTTGTATTTCAAATTAATTTTCCACCCCATCTCTCTCATTTTTACTGTACGGAAATGCTGGCACATAGAAAACGAATTATGTTCTGAGAAGGAAAAGTGAATGTTTACAGCTGGGGAAGGTGCACACTCACACTTCTACCTTCACAATATGAAAAAGTTGCTTCAACACTGTACTATGTTGGAGGTTCTCAAAGTGAGAGCATCCCTAAGCATCACTCAGCATGCACTGCTTGGTCAAAAATCAATGGGGGGGTTTGCATTGATTCAATTCACATGAGATCATGCATAGCATCCGTAAAATAAATCTGACCCTGGTTTGAAAGTTAGAAGGCTCATCTCTACTTTGCCAGGAACTTAGTTTGGATTAGTTATAAAACCTGTGCCTCTCTTTCAAGGCTTGTGGTCTGGTTCCCTCATTAGCAAGGGAGCCATGTAATTCATCATTTAAACCAGAGACTCTGAGAGGAACAGGAAGTGCTATTATAATTACTGGGGTACGATAATTGAGTTGTTACTCTTTGGAAAATAAAAATTGCTTTGGACAGGACAGAGATGGCTCCAGTATCTCACATATTTGAAATGTTCACATGAGCCCTAACATTTTGAAGCAGGAGCTCATGACTGGTGTCTTTTTTCATAACTTTAAATAAGGGGAATTAGTGTTCCTCTCAATGTGCTAGAACTTTTTTTTAAACCCTCACCTGAGGATATGTTTTTATTAATGTTTAGAGGGGGGAGGGAGGAAGAGGGAGAGGAACATTGATATGAGAGAGAAACATCGATAGTTTGACTTCCTTTGCCTCCCACACACAAGCTAGCCTGGATTGAACCCACCACTTGCAACATAGGTCTGTGACCTGACTGGGAGTTTGAACCCGCAACCTTTTGGTATACAGGAGGATGCGCCAAACCACCTTACCACCCAGCCAGGTCTGTCAGTGCTTTTGTAATTGTCTTGCTTTACTCAAAAGTGTATTTGAAGCTCTAGGATGTCAACCTCGGGGATTGAGTGGTCAGGGTGGAGTTTGAAAATACAAAACTCTCAAAGTCCCGAGTGCAAAAAGAATGCTACCTCAGCAGCTAAAACATCCCACTAGCCATGTGTTACTTTGATTTATTCAGAAATAGCAAAGAGCCGAAACCGGTTTGGCTCACTGGATAGAGCGTCGGCCTGAGGACTGAAGGGTCCCAGGTTCGATTCCGGTCAAGGGCACGTACCTGGGTTGCGGGCACATCCCCAGTAGGAGATGTGCAGGAGGCAGCTGATCGATGTATCTCTCGTATCGATGTTTCTATCTATCTCTCTCCCTTCCTCTCTGTAAAAAATCAATAAAATATATTTTAAAAGAAAAGAAATAGCAAAGAGAACAATTTGGCCTACAAATGTTGTGTTGGTATTTGGCTAGAGGTTATTTTTTGGTTTTTCCCCCCGTTAAATAAACAAGAGCTATCTGAAAGGTGAGGCTATTGTATACTCAAAGGTTTTTAAAAGTTTCAACAGGCTAAAAAACTGTATTAATAGTTCTCCCAACCCCACAAAGCAAATTAAAATCGAAGGAAACTGCAGAGCATTATCATAGAGAAAACACAAAGCTATTCAGAAAAATAGCATCTCTTCTTTCTAAATGTCACTAAGCCATACACTGTGATGTATGTATGTGTCCTGGATAATGGAAATACTTTTTATTTCATTTAACATCATAGTACCAAAAAAAAAAAAAAAAAAAAAAAAAGACCGTAGAAGCTGACTAGTGCCAGCCAGCCTTCCTTCAGGCCTAACGTTACTTTAGGAAACGTAAAATACCTAACTCTCTCCCAGGATATCCATGGATTTCTGTGTTTTTCTTAAGGGTTTTATTTCCCAGTAAGCCTCCCAGTCTGAAATCCATCTTTTAAAAATTTACTCCCAAAATAGGAATGATAGTTTTGTTTATTTTTATTTTTTAATATATTTTTTATTGATTTCAGAGAGGAAGGGAGAGGGAGAGAGAATGCAGGAGTACCAAGAAGCCAGGAAACATTTAATGGGCACTTAATATTTTCTTAGTAGTGCCCCCAAATAAATGAAGCTTTGCTTTTTAGTTTTCTTTTTTTTTTTCATCATCCAAAGCAGCAATTTTCAACTTTTTCATCTCATTCTTACGTAAACTAATTACTAAAATTCTGCAGCACACCAAAAATTATGCTATATTTTTTTTGCCAATCTAAAAAAAAGGTTTAATTTTTATTCATTCACACCAAATAGCTATTGTTGTGTTGATAATTATCATTTCTTAATTTGACAATCTAAGAGAAAGAGGTCAGTGCCCCTGACTAAAGACTCAGGTATTAAATATTTCAAAAATTCTTGGGGCACACTGGTTGAAAATCACTGATCTAAATTATGTTTTCCTAAACAATATTATTAAAATATAGAAAGGTTTGGTCATTTGTGCTATTAATTTCCCACTCTCAAAGGGTATTACAAAATATATTTAAGAAGAACTCATAATATTCAAAGCAATACAGGAAGCTCTTAATATGCAAAACAATAGTATGAAGTAAAAAAAATAAACACAAAATGATATAGATTATGTAAAATGTAGTGGCAGAAAAAGACAGGAAAGAAATCCTAAAATATTAACAGTGCTAATTTCTAGGTCAGTGTCTTTCTTTTTTATGCTTTTGAAAAATTTACATGTTTTCCATAACAGTATATGTTATTTGAAAGTGAAAAAGAAATCATAAACATCATTGGAAAATTATATGATACACAGAGACTCCTAGCAAATTTGTCACATGCATGTCATGTTCTATTTAACAAATACCTTTGGTCAAATCATCAGAGCCATTATGAAATGGAAAACAGCCCAGCTGATGTGGCTCAGTGGTTGGGCAAAGACCTATGAACCAAGAGATCACTGTTCCATTCCAGGTCATGGCACATGCCTGGGTTGCAGGCTCGATCCGCAGTGTGGAGTGTGTGAGCTTTTTATACATCATATCTCTCTCTCTCTCTCTCTCTCTCTCTCTCTCTCTCTTTCTCTCTCTCTCTCTCCCTTTCTTAAATCAATAAAAATATATTTTTAAAAAAGAAATGAAAAAGAAAAGTTAGTCTTTGTAATAGCATGCCACATTTTATAACTTTAAAGTGTACCAATTTCTTGAACTTCAGTTAGGCAAATATAGAAGAAATTGGTGAATATGAAAAACAATCTTTTGCATAATACCATATAGGCTGCTATATACTTAATATACAATTTGAATATAAATTCAGTGACAGCTACTATTAGGACTTCAATTAAGACTTTACTAGTTAAAATGTTATCCAGGCACAATATTTGTTTACTCTGGTTAAATATTCCCCATAAATCACTTTGCAATGATATTCTACCACATTGATTTTCCCTCTGAAGTTCACAAAACATTTTATAAACTTTGAACCAAACTCTTCTATTCCCCAAATTCTAGAAATATGCTGATAAGTGGCAAGAAGTAAAAGTATGAGCTCATCAAAGAAACCAAAATGTGCCCCATCCCTTTCTTAGGAAGTCAATGACATTGTGAATAACCATTTGTTAGCAAACCCATTTCCTCTGCCCCACCCATTAGTTCTATAAAATAGCTTACATGATCCCCAAAACTCAGGCACTCTCTTCACTTGCCAGTGGACAAAAACTACGATGGAGGTCGAGCAGAAGATTTGATTTTCAAAATGATCATTGTAATGGCAAACCAATTCTACATACGGTAAGAATCCTCCTTGATATTAGATGTCATCGTGTTTAGTTTTAAGTAGAAGGTGATTTTCCCTCATGATTCTTTTTACCCTCCCCACTCTATTCTGATATTTAATCTGCTTCAGATGATTCTGTTGTCTGAGTCTGAGAAAAAAAATTATAATTTTGTTAATCATTGCTATGTGTTCCATTATTCCTCAAAGCAATTCAGAATCTGGAGGTCACACTAGGATCTAAGACATTGTCAAGGTCAGCAAACTCCACCCACATCCCCCTGCTTTTGATCAATTTGAAAAAGTTAAGACATTACAATTAAGACTAAAATCATCATTACTTATAATGATGCCGTTCTCTGGTGAAGATGTATGCACCGCATTTGCCTTCCCTCACAGCTGTTCAGGGATGTCCGAGGACTTGGACTTGATTCTTGGTTAAATTTGCATAATATTTGGATGGGTTCTTGTTTAATCGGTACTTCAGGATTACCCTCCCTAGAACAGTAGCAGCAAAGATTAGGCTCTGGGATATTTTAAGGGCCAATGATGTCAATAGAATGTCTACACTATGACCTGAAACAGACAAACAGCAGTAATAAGGTGCCCATGCAGACTTCACCACACACTCTCATACACACATATGCTCACTCACATATACATATGCTCGCCAACCCACACACTCTCACACACATCTCTCACAAACTCTCACATGCATACACACTTGTATGCACACACATAAAGGGATTCCTTTTAGATCTCAATGAGGTTGGTTAATAACTTATTTTGCATTCTCACTACGAAGGTAGTACAAGAAGAACTATTGAAATGTGCATTGAGATGAGTTGGATAACCTTTTTTCTGAACTATTTTTATAAAAGAAAATACTTCTATTTTATAGAAGAATACCCCATTATTCACATATTTTTAGAGTGTATTATCTTTCTAATATGAAATAAGTATGAGATGGTCATATGACTATGAAAGATCAAAATCTAGGAATATTTTAAGAGAAATGTAGTTTTAATGTTTTCAGTATATAAAGTAATTGGAAGTAGGCTATTAAGCTATTCCAAATAAATATTCTGCTATGTCTAGTGGAATAAGAGATAAGAATCATTTATAATACACATAGTGTATATGACTGTGTATGTGATGTGTATGTGTATGTACCTACCTGCAGGAGTGCTTTGTTGTCATTCACTTACCAAATATTAATTTGAATGCTTTTGTATGTCAAACAGTTTTAAAACACTTGGAGTACTCTACTGAGAAAAGAATCCAACAATTCTTGCACTTATAGATCTTATGTCAATAAATGGTAATTAATTGATAGGTAAGTGTTTTGGAATATAGAGAAAAAGCCAGACATGGATTATAGGTAATGTGAGGAGTATAGGTGAGGACCACATGGTCTAGCAATTAGAATGTGACTAATAGCCCTAATTAGTTATATTATTATTATTATTATTATTATATAGAGTATCTAAATGGAAATGCAAACATTTTATAACGTTCCAAGAAGTTAAACTGTCAATGACAAGCAAGACCAAAGCCATTGCCTAAGCTCCTACAACGAACTATTTTAGGTGGTGAGGTAAATAGGACTCCCTCTCCTTTGAAAAATATGACGTCTTTGTTCTTAGCCATGAAGAGGCCCATGGATGACAAGAATTGCATCTCAGGAAGCTGCTAACAGTTCAGATTCTGAGTGGGGTGGGAGGCAAGAGCTTTCTGCAAACACACTTGCTTTCAGAAGAAAACGAAGGGATCCGTTTTAGAGTTGGCCCACTAAGGCTGTGGCTGCTACTGCGTCCTGGAATTTTTGTATCTAGTTCCCTTGACACATTGTTATGGCTCAGATCTAACTATCTTTTAAGTCTATAAGGTGATTTTGAGCTCAGAGGAGACCCAAGGGTGGGACGAGCTCACCCTCCCTCCTGTATGCTTTGTCTTACCCACAGCCTGCAAAAGATGCCCTTCCAAAGGTCTGTATCCCCAGAGAGCAAATGTTCCCTGGAAAAACACTCACTCCCAGGTGACTTTGCTCCTTGGGCCTGAAAGACAGCTTGGGACCTCCACCGGGCACGCACAAGCCCAAGCATGTCTGCTCTGCCATCCTGTGCCTGTCACGACCCTAGTTCTGAAATCACAGAGAACCCACCGCAGGCGAACGTTAATTCCCTCTCTCTGTGATGGGCATCCACAAAGGAATCAACCAGGTGGAGCCGCAGGGAACTGGCTGCAGCTGCTGCCAGCCTTTAACACCAATGGGCTCTGGTACTCTTGTGTGTTGGCAAATAACCTAGTCATCCCTTTCTGGCTTTCTGATGCCCTACTCACAGGGTCAAATTAGTCAGTTCTTGCTCAGTCTTCTAAGTCATAAATTATTCTTTGCCACTTGCTGTCAGCGTTGTTTTAAGAGGCCCATAGGGGCAGGCAAGTCAGCAAATGAGAACTCTTTAACAAACACTGGCAAACCACCCTCCCCTTGCTGTAGAGGAAAAGATCTACAGGCTGTTAAAAGGACCTCCCTCTGGTTAACAGGGTACTGACCTGATCCAAATCAGTGTCGGTGGAAGAAGAAGAACGGGCTTTTGAAGAGGTGGGGTAGAGTGGGGAAGCACATTTCTCTTTAAATAAATAGCAGTCCTTTCCCTTCTGCACATACAGGCACACCACCCTTCCGAGTTATCTGCAGAGATCCTGACCTGGGGTTTTCCATTCTGCTGCACTCGCTGTTGCCACCTGCTGGTAACATATCATGATTGAAGCACAGGGCATGATGGTGGGGGTATTCTTAAAGGAGGCACAGATTGTAAGTGTAAAGCCAAATCGAAAGTTTTTATGCCCTAGGAACCCAGTCTTCCTTGAGGTAGGAAAAAGAAAGGCCCAGAGAGCAAAGGGGAAGGATTGTATTCACACTCAACTTTCGGGAAGTGCTGGTACGTTTCAGTGCCATTATCCTACCAATACAAGAAATTGCATCAACTGTCACAATGTAGCTCTTTACAAGGTATGCTAGACGTGTATTCTCCTGACCACTGAAAACATACTGTATTAATTTTGTATCTCTAAGACTAAAAGCTTTCAGTGTTATGGAAATTGACCTCAAATGGAAAATTGCTCTTAGTTTTCCCTACGTAAACTCTCAAGGCAAAAGATAACCTATTCTGCCTCTTTCCAAGGAGTCTGGGGGGTGGGAGGGGGTGTGGGTGACAAGGTTCCGGGACACCACACCGTTTACAAAAGAGCCCTCAGGAGTATCTGTACCAACACTTAGGAAAACTCAGGGTCAGCAAGTTGTTTGAAGTAAAGCAAATCTATTTTTAAAGGCCCATACCAAGCTGTAATTTGCTATGGAATATGAAATGGAAATACATTGCCTTAGATTTCTCTCCACTCATAAATATCCAATAGCATGGTACATGTTTCCTTGGAAATTCAACACATTGGAAGCCACTGTGCAAAGCTGCACATGTTTAATTTGTCAGTTTATGGTCATACAATAGGAAGGTTTCAAATGAAAATTCACCAAGTGTCAGGAAGTTCAAGAGTTAAGGTCCCATAGCAATCTTTACACACACCCACAGTGCACAAATGCCACATCATAAAGAGGTTTAAAAGGTTTCTCTAGTAGGAATGCCCAATATTGAATAGGCCCAGCATGGACAACTTAACAATTATATGTATTCCCATTCCCATACAAATTCCATTTTAATTTGTAAAGTGATCTGTGTTTTAATGTAGGTATTTCTCATTCCCTGCCATTCCCATACAAATTCCATTTTAATTTGTAAAATGATCTGTGTTTTAATGTAGGTATTAATTTCTCATTCCCTAGTCAATGTTTACAATAGGAGCAGCAATGCCAAGGGACCTAGGGCCATTCTCTGAACCCTTCTCTTCTCTATACACTCACTGTAGGTTATCTCTCCAGATCCAATCTTTAAATCTATGGAAAATCTAAAGATTCTTAAATCTCTTTCTCCATTCCTAAGTTCTCCCCAGAACTCCAGACTCATAGTCAATTGTCCACCTGAGAAATAACTGGTCTCTCATATCTCACATGCCCAGAAAAGTAACTGGGCACGTTACCCAAACCTGATCTACCAAAATTTCCGCACCTCAGTAAATGTCTCTCATATCTCACATGCCCAGAAAAGTAACTCTTGACCACGTTACCCAAACCTGATCTATCAAAATTTCCGCACCTCAGTAAACGACACTAAAATCCTCCCAGTTTCTCACGTAAAAACTCTGAATGCTAGCTTTGATCAGACTCTTTTCTCTCAGTCTTTATACATCATCTATTGGGAATTCTTGCTGAATCATAGGCATCAAATTCTCTAAGAATCGAATTCTCTCCATCCGCACTGCTGCCACCTGTATTAACCATCTATTGTGGTATAATAAATCATTCCAGCACACAGAGCCCTAAAGCAACAAGGATGTATTATTTCACACAGTTTCTAAGGGTCACGACTCTGAAAGGGACTTAGCTAGGTCATTCCAGCTCAGGTTCTCTCATGAGGCTGCAAACTGTCAACCATGGCTTTAGTCACCTGACCCAGGGAAGGATCCTCAGCTGAGGTCCCTCATGGAGTAGGTAGCACAGCTCAGTTCCTTATGGCACCTGGCTGGAGGTTTTAGTTCCTTGCTTTTTCGGCTTCTCCTCAGGGTAGCTCATAACATGGTAGCCTACTTCTCCCAGCATGAAAGACCCAAGAAAGAGAGTGACCCGGATGGAAGCAATTGTCTTTTATGAACTAATCTCAGAAGCAACAGAATAGTACTTCTGCTCTATTCTGTTTGTCACATTGACTAACCCTGGCAAAATGTGGGAGTTGACTGCACAAGGGTGGAAACAGTAGGAGGAGGAATGATTGGGGTCAAAAGTGAGGACTGGCTACCATATCACCCATCGGAGCCCACGCCTCCACCCTGGGCTGCCTTGGTGGCTGAAATAGCCTCCTAATCCATCTCCCTGTTTCTCCTCTCAGCATCCAGATGTATCTTTTTGAAACATAAGCCTTCTCATTCCTGCACATAACACTCTCCAATGGCTTCTCATTCTACTGAATAAGATCCAAACTCTTAAGCTGGCCCTGCCTACTTGTCAGCCTCATTTCCCACCACACCCAGCCACCGTGGATATATTCCTGTTCCTCCAACAAACTAGGTTGGGTTCCTCTTCCTTGGGAAGGTATCGATCACAGCTTGATTGCCACCTCCAAAAAAGTCAGCACACACTATCCTATCTAAAGGACTGATTCAGACACTCCCCTGCCCAACCGTAATCCTGCCCCCTGCCCCCACATGAACACAAGTGTAGTTTATACCTGCTCCAAGGATCTTAATTTTGTGTTCAAGAGAAGGCAGAGACCTTGGTCTCAGGGAATACAGGTTCCTCCCATCTGTATGGAATGACTTATGATTGCTCTAAGCAGGCATGGTAATCCTTCCCCTTCCAGGCAAGACACAAAAGGGTCTAGAAATGTCATGTGGACCTACACTGGCGAATGAGAGATGAGGAGATGTCTATTGGGGGCTTCCCTTCTAACATAAAAAGAGCAAGGCTGGTCAGGACAGCATCTTTTTCTTGGTCACTGCTTTTCTGAGTGTAACTACACTGGGATGTAATGTCCGGAGCTAGGATGGTTGAGATGAACAATCATCTTGAAACTATGAGATAAGCAGAATGATAAGAATGATACAGAAATCACAGGACTCTGATCTTTGAACCATTACACCATTCCTGGTCTACCAACCTCTACCAGACTCCTTCACATGAAAAGTAACTACATGTCCTTATCACTTAAGACCCTGTTGGGCATATCTTTCTGTTACATGCAGCTGAAACATCCTAATTGATAGACTCATTCACAAACCATCTTGTTAGTGATGATGACTCACTATTTAAGAATCTTAGACTCTGTAATGTAGTATTTACTTAAAAATACCCGATGACAAAGAACCAACAGAATTACTGAAGCCTGTGATTTTCTTGCCAAACTTTCTTGAAGCTCTTAAGTAGTTACCAATGAAGGCTAAAGTATAAAAGTGACTTGTTTTATAAGCATTTCCATGGAAAAGCTTGACTTAATAAACCTAAGAATAATAAAAATGCATCTTTAATGAGTCTGACTACTATTGAGAAATAGGAGGTGTTTTGCCTCAAGGATCTGAACTTGTGAATTACCTGACCTAAAGAAAGAGCCAGTTTTACTAACTTCATTTCACAGATGAGGAAACTGAGGCTCTGAGAGGTTAATTTGCCCCCAAAGTCATTCAGCTTCCAAGACATAGCTGGAATTTGAACCCGGGCCCACTGACCTGGCGTGCACAAGCTTATCTCCCGCACTATCCTCCAGCCTCCAGTGGAGATGCTCAGCCCATAATCAACTCCCTTCCTTCCTTTCTCTTTTGATCTACAGAATCAGTGTCTTGGAATGCGTCTCGCCTGAATGACCTGTACATCCACACCTAAGGTGCAGCTCACCCCTTGGTCATCTTTAGGCATCTGTATCTTAAAGAGTACACATTGGAGAAAACTTATTTACACTTGCTGTTACTCACCCAGAGGAATATTTTCAATCTTCTGAAGACTATTAAACACCCAACATAATAAAGGAAAAAAATCTTGTGCCTTAAAGTTAATGGATTTTAATGCCAGAGCTGTTCCGTCCATGACAGCTTGTCCTATTCCATGCCATTTATCTTGGTCAATATTCAATTTTGGCATAATCGCTTGCCCATTTAATTGGCCTTCCTATTTGCACACTTCCCCCCTGCATCCCTGACTTCTTTTCATATAAAAACAGAGTAATCCTTCATAACTCTAAGTCAGATTACATCACTCCTCTTCCCAAATTACCTCATGGCTTCACATGTCAATCAGGGTAAAAGCTAAAGTCCTCACAATGGCTGACCAGGCTCACTAAGATATTGTCTCCTTTCCTACTTTGATCTCATTGCCTACGCTTCTTCCCCTTTCTTATTTTCTTGGGTAAGGGCCTCCTTTCTATTACTCATATAAGCCAAATGCACTCTTTTATTTCAGGGCTTTTGCATATGCTGTACCCTCTACTTGGAAAACTGTTCTTCCAGGTACCTGCAAGTCTTGCCTCCCAATTCTCTACTTCAGTGTTTTATTATCAACGAAATCTTTACTGTACACCATCTATGAAGTAGCAACACCTGCTCTCCAGCAAACAGACCCTCTCCTTTTTTGGGTGCTTTTTTTTCCTTCAAAACACTGATTACAACCTGATGTAGCGTAACATTTATCGCCAGTCTTCCTCCCATTGTCTTATAACCTCCTCAAAAACAGGGCCTTTGTTTTGGTCAGTGCGTTCCCAGAATTTAAGCATGCTTCTCATGTGACAGGTGCTCACATGAATATTCGTTGAATGAATGGAATGGGTGAATGGACAAATTTACCTTGGGTAGTGAAGTCACATCACTGCTCTGTGACTGAGTTCCCTCATCTATGAAACAAAGAAGTGAAGATGAAAGGATCTCCACTCTTCCTCCTTTTTCTCTTATACCACATGAACCAAAACGCAGGCCTGCCTCCAGCTTGAGAACCAAGGGGATGATCATCAGGCCCAGCAGGTTCTCTCGGCCTTTCACCCCATGGCTTCCTGGGTGGCCCTGAGCAAGTCACTTCACTCTGTTCTTGCCGTTTCCCATTTACAGAACAAGGCTAACACTTACCTACCGCACTGGGGAGTTGGGAGCGTTAATTAACGCTTGTAAAGTGCCCTGGTATTTCTCGATTAAAAGATTCAATTAGAGTAAATTGTTACTATTAGACAAATGAAAATGAAATAACAAGACTATTCTAGGCACTGTAATTCATACAAAGTCCAGCTTTAAAAAGAACCATCACCTACATTCTAAAATAATCCACAAAATGTTCTACTGAAAGACAGTTTTTCCAAAATGCCCAATGTCTAAGAAGAAATTCAGTTTCAAAGAAGAAACATGCCAACTTTTCCTAATCCAGAATGTTCCCTGGTTGTCGAATCTAGTTGTATATGGGATTGAAACTACATTTCAAAAATTTACCATTAAAGAACAAAAAGAATATAATTTAGCCCATTGCCTATATCTTATGCTTAAAGACCAAAAGGAAAATAAATATTTTAATGCATAAAATATTTCAAAGAAAAAAGGTATCACAGTTGCTCATGTTTGTGAAGACATTCAAGATTACTCAAGAAATGGAGACTACAATGAGCTATATTTTGAAATACCCACACTGTGAATGGAGCTGACATTCTACTAACCAGGTAACTTTAGGCAAGCTAAGACTTTAAAGAACATTAGTAAATATCAAATCATTTTTATACTTCTCACCCAAAGATATGTTTTTATTGAATTTTTGGGGAGAAAGAGAGAT
>NW_006286587.1:3987951-3992591 GCF_000327345.1 Myotis davidii | reverse complement strand
GGAGGGAAGGGAAGAGAAAAACAGGGTGTATATCAATTGTCTCCCATACACACCCTGACCAGGGACTGAACCCACAAACTTTTTGGTGTAGAGGACAATGCTCCAACCAACTGAGCCACTCAGCCAGGGCTAAACTTCAAATAATACTCAAATCATCCTTCCCAAAGAGAAAGCTTTCCAACTGCATTTTAAGCAAACTTTTTATTCAACTGAAACCCCCAATACTCTCTGAAAGAGAATGTCATACCATCTCCTTCATCCATGCCTTCCTACTAAGCCAACTTCTGTCCTTCCCTCTCGGTTTCCTTTCTTCATTTTCGTCATGGTCATAGAGGTCCTTAAAGTGTGTCGACTCTGCATGCCCCCTACAGGAAACCTGGGAGACCACTTCTTTTGTAAGGACTTGATCAGACTCCTGGGAAATTGGGGTTGATTGGCAATGCCCAGGAAGAACTAAGATTAGGACATCAGAACACCTTTTTGGGAACACTTGTGAATATGGTAGATGTGTGTTTTAAAGAAGGGCCCCTCAAAGGCTTACCAGTTCAATAGGCAGGGAATGGTGATTAAATGTAAAGCTAAGCTAATTCACTTATACTTTCTTTACCCCACCCCTGAATCTCCAGTTTACCCATTTTGTTGAATTGCTAACGATAGCAAATGTGAAGGATTTTCTAAGGAGTAAAAACCTACGCAAACCTTCAAAATTATTATTATCCAATAGACCTGCCTTTTGGGAAATGCACTTATTTGGTAACCAGACTAATATTATGGTTTTTCTTCCTAGAAAAATGCACATAAACATAAAACTTTTAAATATGATTTCAGGGGCTTGGGAAATCTCTTAAGATTCATGAATCCCAGACACTTTGATCAAAGTGAACCCGATTAGGAAAACTTTCTAAGGAGATCTACAGACAGGCTCCAGTTGTACCATGAATTTCCCATGTTAAAAGAAAAGATCCATGGACAATGTATGGTCCAGTAGGCTTTTATTCAGCGATTCATAAATCGGGCAGCATCCAGTCTAACAAATAAAAAGGAGCTCCAAATAACTGCACAATGCAAAAGATTGTTTAGACTAGTGTGGGAAGGATAGAGGAAGTTATAAAGAGCATGTACTGATTGGTGAACGCAGAGTTACTTTCCTTAGATGAAACAAAGGGAAGTCTTAGGACCAAGTCAGGTAATTTGTGCTGAACAGTCAAGAACTAAGGTTGGTTGACCTAGCCTTCTTTTCTGGGAGAGTGGAGCATAGAAACGTATTAACGTTTTGGTTTGCTGACAGAAGGCTTAGCACGAGCAACTCCATCTTGGGCTTAATCTGGTTGCTTTAACATCCAAAACTGAGGACATTTTCCTGAAGTTTCTTTGGCTTCCCTTATGCCATCAAGTTCATCAAGTCTATTACCCACTTCAAGTTAAGAACATCTGAGCTAGGGACCCTTGAAACACTAATTTGGCTCCCTTGGTCAGAGTCTGAATTTCTTCAAGAGAGAAAAATGTCTCATTCAGTAGAATAGTTGAATTGTTGGCATAAAATAAAATAAAGGAAAGAGACATCAAGCAGAGACATACAAAACTCTATACATATATACACACAGATTAATTTTATTTCCCAGATATTGCCAGGTATTTCCCACAGTAGGCATTTAAATCATGTGAGGTATATTTTAGACTTTATCAGTTTCACAATTAACATTTCCACTTGAAGAGTGTTATATAGATAATGGCAGCTTCTCAACTTTAATGTGCATACAATTTACCCCCAAATCTTTTTAAAATGTTGGTCCTCATTTAGCACATTAGGGTGAGAGCCTGAAATTTGCATTTCAAACAAGCTCCCAGGTGATACTAATGTGCCCAGCTCATTTGGAAGAGCAAAGACATAGTGAACAGAGGAGGTGGACATTAACAGTTCCATTTACTAATCACCTATTCACTCATGACCTTTGAGACCAGGATATAAAGGCTGCTAATGGATAGAGTTAAGGTAAAGAAGAGGCCCATAACAGAATAATTGAATAGACTCTCATACAGAAATGCCAAGAATCTCCACTATAACCCAATTGAAAGAGATATTAACTGTAAAGTGAGATGTTGATTGGATTTTCCCACTCTTCTTTTTTAAAAAAATGTTTGGGTTTGTTTGGGTTTTTTTTTAAACATTTTTTTTTATTTCAGAGAAGAAAGAAGAGGGGAAACATCAATAATGAGAGAGAATAATCAATTGGCTGCCTCCTGCACACCCTACATTGGGGATCGAGCCTGCAACCTGAGCACATATCCTGACCAGGAATCAAACTGTGACTTCCTGGTTCATAGATCGACACTCAACCACTGAACCATGCAAGTCTGACCAGATTTTCCCATTATTCATCTAATTATATTGATACAGAATAAGCAAAGATATTTTACTTGTAGTTAGGCTTTTATTGAACAGGAACACAAAGGTTATATATCTAAACATTTTATCAAGCTAGTCAACATGATCACATTGTCAGGGAAGGTAAACTTTCTTACCCCAAATAAGAATTTCTGAGCACAATTCCATATACATTATTTAATAGAAAGTTGCCCTTCTTTCTCCTTTTGCTTTAGGCAATTTAGCCTCTTCTTCCCACCCCTGAAAATTATCAGGTAAGGTTCTATTACTCTCAATTTCTCTTTATGGTTCCTCAATGCTCCTCAAATACATCTACCAAGGGAAGGTGTTAATTTTCAACTATGTACTTATAACTCCCTATATAACTTTTCAAAGTTCTTGAAAGGGCAGATTTTAAGAGCTTCATACTCTTGCTACAAGTATACATGTTAATGGGCCTCAATAAAACCAGAGTTTCAGGGGGTTTCTCTATTTTCAGGATCTTTTATTGAAAATAAATTCCAAAGCTTCTCCTTTCTCTTTGTCTGTGGTGAATTACTTTTCTACTGACTGTACTTTAAATTGACAAGTTTATTTCAAGTGGAAGAAAAATTTTTAATTTCCTATTGATAGTGCTAGCCCAGTGTTATTCTTATATATTGACCAATACTTTTTCCAAAGGACATTTGGAGTGGATCAAGGCCACTTGATCAGACGAGAGCCCCAGACAAAGAGGCAGAACTTCCAAGATCCAGTCCCAGCCCTACCAGGCACTAGTCACACAGACATGGATGGACAGCAGGCAGATACCCCTCTAAGTTTCTGCAAATACGGTGGCAGCAGTTTGGAGTTAACATGAACTCTGGATGAGGCCCTCGTTCTAGTTCCCTCTCTGGCCCCTGAGACTCTGAGAGGATTTGTTTCTCCTTTGTAATTTCAGCCTTTTCCTCTGTGTAAAGAGAGAATTGGCTCGTTGGTCTCTATTGATGGTGACAGCTCTACATGTTGCTTCTATGGGAATCTGATCAGCAAGGGCAGATCAGCAAGATCACCTCAACGCTCAGTGGGTACCTAACCATAACAAGGGTGTGGGGAACTTTAGTTTTGCTGCCCACGTTTATCAATTATTTGATGACAGTGTTGCTGGTAAATTTTGCAGCACATATTCCCATGCCTTTCAGACAGTTATAGAGAATTTTTAAAAAAATTAAACCAAACAAACTTACATTCTAGCTTACCTCGAGCTTGCAGAAAGGTAAAGATCATAAGTTATGTAGATCTTAATATGTATTTAATTTGATGCTTTATGTCTGGCAGACCATGTTAGAAGTCTGTCGTTGTGTTCTTCTGTAGTCAAGTGTAAACACTTGGTAGCAGCATGCCAACGAAGAAACATTATGTATATATATACAAGCCTAAGCAACCATTACAGCAGAACGACCAGAACGACCGGTCATTATGACACACACTGACCACCCTGATCTGCTGATCTGGGCCTGCTGGCCAACCTCCCAATCCCTCCCCCTGGCCAGCAAGCACCAATCACCCTATGGGGAACGGGAACCTGGGTGCAGGTGGAGCCAGGGGTAGCCAGGCCAAGGCGGTGTGGGCGGGGGTGAGGGAGGCTGGCTGCCAGCAGCCAGGGTAAGGAATGCCCCAGCCAGCCAACCTCCCGGTCCCAGTGCTTTTGAAAAAACCTCGTTCTGGGGAGGCTTTTCTTTCCCCCACAGCAGCGTGCTATTCAAAGGCACTAGCTGCGGAGCCACCTGCCCCGGAGCCGCCTAATCTCTCCCCGCACCCAGTTGGATTGAGTCTGGGGTGCTGCGGGGCAGAAAACCCTGAGCTGCTGCCCGCAGGTGGGAAGCTGGTGAGGATGGGCCTCGGACCTGGACCACCCAGCCCCCAGCATGCTCTCTGCCTGGAGGCATCCAGCTGCAGACCTCCAACCCCATTAACTGGTGGAGTGGAAAGCGACACGGAACGGTGAGGAAATGAAACTTGGGGCGAGCACCACGGGTGCAGTCCCCGTGACCTTCCCCTCCCAGGATAATGCTGTGCTCCCTAACTTCCCATGCACCAAGAGATAAATGTGGATTCGCAAAAAGGCAGGCCCCCAGGAGCTTCAGCTGGGGGGCGGGGAGGAGTTACTGACTTCTGACACCCCCACCCCTTTGCTTTAAGCCTGCATTCTCCTTCCCTAATACATGTTGCTTGAAGTACATGATGGTTTGTGTTTAGACATGTGATAAACGAGGGGAAAGCAAAGTTTTGTGCT
>NW_006286587.1:3961293-3987880 GCF_000327345.1 Myotis davidii | reverse complement strand
CTCTCTCTCTCTCTCTCTCTCTCTCTCTCTCACACACACACACACACACACACACACACACACACACACACACTCACTCCTTCCTCCCCTCTTTCCTAGCCTGGTGAATCTTCACGAAGAAAGTTAACCCTAGCTCCTCAGAGCCCACCCTCCCTGGAGTGGCCTCTGTTTTGTTTTGGCTTTTTCTCTCACAAGGTTTTTTTCTAACTTCTAAACCAGAAGTCGGACATCCCCAAGCAGTCCCAGATTGTGAGAGGGTGCAGGCCAGGCTGCGGGAACCCCATGCACAAATTTTGTGCACAAGGCCTCTAGTCTTAATATAATCATCTAACTTACGTCTTTTTTGTCTCCAAAAACAAAATCAGTATCCCTACTTATAAGATAAACTAGAAGGTAAGTTATAAGATAAAGAATAAAATGATGCTCATAGTTTTTCATGCTTCTTTTAGTGCAAAAAAATATTTATTCTATTCCTGTTAAATTCATCAGAAGGACTGTGATCCATACCCTCTTTAGTAAAGAGTATTTTGATGTCTGCACAACCCTAATGGGTGTTTTATTTTTCATAAAAGTCTCTCAAATTCCAAATGATCAAATTTGTTTGTAAACTATAACCCAAATTCACAGCTTGTATATTTAAGAAGCATTAATACACACAGTAACACACACACACACACACACACACACACACTCCAGACCATGAAGAAATATAAGGAAATATAAGGAAAAAACTAATCTAAAAGTAAGTAAAACTTATATTTTGACAGGAAGACCACTTGTCATAATAAAGATGAGCCTCAACAGATATATATTCATTTTGCTTTTCTAGTAGCTAAAACCACACATTGCTACACCATAACTGTAATGGAAGAAGCTTTCCAACAAGTCTCCTTTGACAGTGCTTAACTTTATTATCCCGTTACAATATATTGGGCACAAGGGGGCACTGAAGGAGTGAACAATCCCATCTACCATGCTAGAACGGACACCTCAGTGTTCGCCTTTCATTCTGGCACAGTGGAGCTGTTGCTTTCATTCTTCCTTCCTTGTTTTCTTTTTTAATACTTGCAAGGAATGTGCCAGCTATTCTGACCATATGAGGGAAATGCATCCAACCCGATGGGCAACACCACTGTGAATGGCCTTTTCTAAGAGCATGCATGTCATGTCATTATGAACCCGCATCATGGTTCACTAAAATGCCAAACATCTGTGGCAAGATTCTACCAGTTCGCTACTCAATAGTCATAACATCCTTCCTTCTTACTAACAAAACCCTTGGGTTGTTGGAGGCAGCTACGATCTACCTTGCCCAGCCTCTCTAGATGAGTGTGGACAATGACAGCGAATAGGAAGTTGCCTGGGAGAGTTATCCAAAGGGAGTTTGCTGAAATGATAGGAGTCCGTTCCCTTTCCTCTTTCTGCTGGCCTAGAAAGTGAAGGCCACTGTAGCAGCCATCTTTCAATTCCAAAACAAAGGTGGAATAGAGAAAACAAGCCGAAGGCCTTATAAGGATACAGAACTTCCATTTCATCCCTACACTGCCTCCTTCCAAATGTCAATGTGTGAAAGAAAAAACAAATATTATCTGGTGTAGTTCCCTATGATTTGGGTCTCTGAAGCTTTGACATAACAGCATTTTAAAACTGCAAGTCCCAAATAATACATCCTGAAAGTACCCTGGTTAGCAGTGCTGACTCTGTAATTACATATGGCAACGGAACTGAACCAAAGGCAATATTTCACTGAGCTCCCATCCAGTCCCATGAAATATATGCATATTTGTGAAAAGTCCTGAGTTAAAATGTGTGTTTAAACATCTTTTTTAATTTAATTAGACAAGTATGAAACATCAGTGAGTATTCCCTACATGTAAGTCTTACGTCGATCATAATAAATTTCAAGTCTCCTCTAAATTACTGCTATTTCATCTACAAAGGCAACTGCCTGTTACATCACCCGCTGGACTCCACACCGGGAACCCCAATGGGAAGCACTACAGAGTCAGTGCAGAGCTGTGCCCACCCACACTGCTCACTGGAATAGGCAGGCAGCTGCACTTCTAACAGTTTCCCCTCTCAGCACCCTGGTCAGCGGCCTCACCCTGAACTCTCACTGCTCCCAACACCCTTGGCTGTCACCCCATCCTCACCAGGGACCCTCTCCAATCCTTCCACTTAAAGAAGACTGGAAAAACCACATGTCCAAAAGCAGCAGCTTCTTGAGAAATAACCTGGGCTTCTGTGTCTATTTTTCCCATGAAAGAAAGAAATGTTCATTTTTATCACAATAGTTATGCAGTTTTAAATCTCCCTACTATTTGTACTATTATTTTCCATGTTATCTCAGTGGGTAGAAAATTCAATCTAGAATTTTTTTAATGAGTGCAAAATTTAAAAATGTGAATGTTTGAATTATCAAAGTTTGACTATGTGCTTTTGGAGTCTAGTCAAAGGACATTATTATTGCAAAATAGGTCATTGTTTTATAGAATAATGGAGTAAGGTGAAGCTCTAATTATTAGATGAGTTCCAGTGCAATACCCTATTCTACAGGAAAATTACAGTGCTTTGGGTTATCGGCCATAATATTTTTGATACAGAGTGTGGATCATTTTTTAAAAAATCATCTTTAATCCAAAAATACCTTGCTATATTAAGAGGAAACCACAAGGCTTATGGAAAGTAAATCATATGTACTGTGACTTCTTTAAATGGATAGTGGATTTATATTCTCTAACTCAACCGGGTCTAGGGACAAAATCTTTTCTTTTTTAAAAAATATTTTTATTGAATTTTAGAGAGAAAGGAAGGGAGAGGGATAGAAAGATAGAAACATCGATGAGAAAAACATCAGGATTGGCTGCCTCCCAAATACCCCCAGACTGGAGATTGAGCCTGAAACCCTAGCATGTGCCCTGCCTGACCTTGTAGGGATATGGGCATCGAACCTGTGACCTTTTGGTTCCTGGGTCAATGCTCAACTGCTGAGTCACAATGACAAGGCCAAAATCTTTTCAATTGCAGTTTCAATTAACACAAAGAATTTTTTTTAATTGAAAAAAAATAATTAACTACTGAACAGGCTACATTAAATAAGGTTATACATTTTCAGGATGGGGGATCTCTTTTAAAGTATAAGGGATCATTGCTTTCCTCACTAGAGAGGCTTTCCCCTGTGTGTTTAGGCTCCGAAGTCTGCAACTCAGACCTTAATCTTTGCTGGTAATTATGAACAGTTTCAGCATTTTGGTTTTTAAAATGTTAAACTGAAAATGTACGTGTATACATTATAAAAGGTAACATGTTTTCACATTTAAAGTGCTTTGTACATCTGTTCCAAGTAGATTATATATCCATTTGGTGAAGAAACACATTAACATTCAAGTCCCTCCTCCCTGATAACCTTGTTTCCAGGTGAAGGACTCAAGGCATGTTCAGCTATTAGCACAAAAGGCAGAGGTGAAGGTGGATCTCGTGGCCACGCTTTTCTCGGTTCCCAATACTTCACTACACGCCAGCTACTCAATGTACAGTCTGCAGACCAACAGCAACAGCCCGACGTGGGAACGTGGAAATGCAGAGTCTCAGGTCCCACCTCCTATTAAATCTACATGATCCCCAGGAGATGGGCAGGTGCACTGAAGTCTGAGGAGCACCGCTTTAGTGCTACAAAACTCAAGTTCATGCCAGAAGTCTGTATCTGTACCACCTGTGAATCTTCCCAGGTGCTGACTTCAAAACCTCACTCTGAAAGGTTTGAAGTCATTGCTTTTAGTCCTCACGAGCTAGAAATCACTTAACATGAATTAATATCAGAGATGCTTGATATTTAAACAGAAAGAAATACCTGGCAGACCAGAACACATAAACCTTCTCCATCCACTTCCCTTTCACCACCAGGGATGTGTTAGAACGCAGATGGTCTGGCCTCCCAGTTGTCTTTAATTTTTCTTCAGGTTCTTTAATTTTAGTTTTAGTAGAGATTATTGTTATATTAAACACACATGTACACATATTCCTGAGGAATGATGTAAGCAATTTTCAATGGCCATTTTTACCATCCTCTATTTTGTCATTAAGTACAAACCTGAAGACCTATTCCCATGTAAGCTATTATCCATTTACATTTTTGGAAAATTCAATAAATACCTGTTAGGTTCACCAGTGCTTTCTTATTAGATGTCTTGTCTTACTGTAAATGGATTTGTGTCACTGAGCAATAGTTTGGAAACATTTAAGCAATAATTTAACCTTGAGAGATGGCACTGATGCATTATAAACTAATGTAAAGCAGATATCATCAGAAAGAGGAAAGGTGGGGGTGGGAGGGTGGTTAGGTGGGTGGGGAGAGGTCAACCAAAGAACTTGTATGCATATATACGCATAACCAATGGACACAAACAATAATATGGTAAAGGCCTGGGGCAGGGGGTGGGAGCAGGCTAGATGGGGTCAATGGGGGAGGAAAGGGGGACATATATACTTTCAACAATAAAGATTTAAAATAAATAAATATCTTTTAAAAAAAGTGAATGTGGGCATTTAAATACCTATGATCTGGTTTGGAGAGGAGGTAGAGATGTTGAGAAAGACAAAAAAAAAAAAAGAATGAGTGAGTGTAAGAAAGGAAATATCACTGGAATGTTGAAATTGCAAATGAAACCCACAGAAGTCAGGAAATTCAAGAGTTAAGGCTCCCACTGCTCCCTTAATTCTGCCCCTGGTGTTGGGCAAATGCACTGTGTATGTATCTTTCATTACCAGATCCCATAACACTTAGCAACAGAGCCCACTTAGGATGGTGATGAAGAAGCATATGGCTCCTTATGAAATAAGCTTTAAATACATTGAAAGGTTAAAAACTAATATAACAAGGCCCTTTTTCCTATAAAAGTTTAATGTTAATTATAAAATCGGATAACATTGTTACGGCGTGAAATATGAAATGCACAGGCGTGCTCCCCTGGGGCACAGTTGATGTGCACTGCATTCAGAATGGCATTTTCCCACCTTCAGTGTATAAAAGTGGAAACACTTCTTTCTCCCGGGGGAAAAAATATGGAAATCAGCTATGGTAGTAAAATTTCAGGATCTCTACTTTGCTTTTCATAAGGAGACTAAATTTCAGAGACTTCAAGCTCTAGTTAGGGTAACAATATACTAAAAAACCAATCTGGGGCAGGCTACGAGGAATAACGAATGATTCTTCCCTTCCCCTTCCCCAAACAAAATATTTTTTGGCTGATTTTGGAAATCTGTGTATGGTATTACCTTCCTTCAGACTTATCTTCCTAATGATGTTTATTCTTGACAAAAGAATGCCTCTCTGAATGTATTAAAGGTAAAAATAAATAAATCATCCCAGGAATGTGTCTACTTAGAGATGAAAAACAAAACAGTGTAGGATTAAACTGTGCACAAATCATTTGAAAATGCCCTCTCCCGCAAAGGTACAGTATACAGTTAATGAACAGTGAAAAGTGCACTCTGTAGACATATCAGTTTAGTGGTTATTAAGGCAATGCTGAAGCTTTTGAAGAGTAAATTAACCCTTTAAGGAGTGGCCATATAATCGTGGGGCCCAATGCAAATGAAAATATGGGACTCTTGGTAAAATATTATTAAGAATTTCAAGGTGATGACACTAGAGCTTTAAACCAAGGGTAAGCACTTCTAAGAATGGGGCCATATGTGGCAGCACAAATTGCACACCCTGACTCCTTCGATTAAACCAATTCCTCTACCAATTTCTCATGGTACTTACCACTTTCTATTATTCTTAGTCCTTTGAGTGCCATCCTTACTTCCCCCATTAGCCTGTAAATTCCTTTTAGGCAGGAACTGTGAAAAGAACAAGAGCTCTCAAATCAGGCAAATCTGCCTTTAATTTCCAAACTCCGACACCTACTAGTTGTAATGAACCTACTTGTATTATTTAGTTTCTGAGACTTGGTTTTCTCATCTTTAAAATGGGATAATGAGCCTGGCCACCATGGCTCAGTGGTTGAGAATCGACCTATGAACCAAGAGGTCATAGTTCAATTCCCAGTCAGGGCACATGCCCAGGTTGCTGATCCCCAGTGTGGGGTGTGCAAGAGGCAGCCAATCAATGATTCTCTCTCATCATTGGTGTTTCTATCTCTCTCTCCCTCTCCCTTTCTCTCTGAAATCAACAAAAATATATTTTTAATGGGATAATGGTAATACCTTCAGGATAGGATTGCTGTGAGGGTAAAATATGATAATTCACAGTATTTGGCCCACAGTGAATACTTAAAAATGGTGGTTATTCATATTATTGCACCATACAGTTATTGTGAGGAGTGCGATGAGAGAATAGAAAGAACTTCACAATGATTAATGATATGGGATTGGTTAGAAATCATATGATAAGTCAATACAATGGCATGCTGTGTTGCTGAGGTAAATCTCTTCATCTGCCCAGAGCATTCAGCAGCCCCTGAGAGCAGGTTTAAAATGCAAATTCTTAGACCCTAGCCAGACCTACTAAATCAGGAACTCTGAGGGTTGCACCTGGCCATCTGGGAGGAAGGGAAGGTGGGGGTGGGTATACCAAATCCTCCAGGTGATTCTGATATGCTCTGATGTTCAAGAAACACTGATATATTACATCAGTTGGGCCTGTGTCTTCTTAACTATATTTTTATTAATTTACTAGAGGCCTGGTGCAGGAAATTTGTGCACTCGAGTTGGGGTTCCCTCAGCCTGGCCTGAGCCCTCTCACAGTTCAGGAGCCCCACGATCGATCACCCCGCAAAGCGACACCTGCCAGGTAGCCTGGGCCTCCCTCTGCTGGGCGATCAATCGTGGGGCTCCGAGATAGATCACCCCAAAGAGGGAGGCCTCACCCACCCCAGCCCGCTGGTCAGTGGCTTGGGCCACCCTCTGCGAGGTGCTATATTGCAGAGCCTGCCTGATCGATTGCCCTGCAGAGGGTGGCCTGGGCCTCCCTCTGTGGGGCGATTGTGGGGCATTGGCAGGACCCCCCTGACCAATCACATTGCACCCATCTTGGCTGGCCTGGCGCCAGTGCGTGTCATAGTGTGGTTGTCCTGGGGGTTATTCTGCTGTTTGGCCATTTGGTCGATTTGCATATTAGGCTTTTATTATTATAAATGAAGCAAGGTGCAGAAGAGTACCCAAATTGATTTCAAGTCTGGAGATTTTCCAAAAGTGAGGTGCATTTCTCCACCTTGGCAGCCATCAATGAGGGTGTTTCTCTGGCCAATGCTAGAGGAATAGCACTCACTGCTAAGACTTGTACCATTTTGGGGGGAGGAAGAGGAACTCATAGAGATTTTCCTTTTACCTTTTTGATATTTTGTACTGTCAAAATATGTTTAAGCATATATAGAAATATATATTATGTGTATATGATTTATATATATTTATGTTTATAAAATCATATTTATGATTTATATATATTTCTGCATATATATAAATCACATATATGATTTTATATATGCTTATATATAAACTAGAGGCCCAGTGCACAAAATTCATGCATGGGGGTGGGGGGTGTCCCTCAGCCCAGCCTTCACCCTCTCCAATCTGGGACCCCTCGAGGAATGTCCGACTGCCTGCTCTTCATGTCCACGGACAGTCAGACACCCCTCTCACAATCCAGGACTGCTGGCTCCCAACCACTTGCCTGCCAGCCTGCCTGATTGCCTCCTAACCACTCCCCAGCCAGCCTGATCGATGCCGAACTGTTCCCCTTCCAGCCCAATTGCCCTTAACTGCCCTCCACTGCCAGCCTTGTGATCCCCAACTGCCCTCCCCTGCAGGCCTGGTCACCCCCAACTGCCCTCTTGATCAGCTGCCTCCTGCACATCTCCTACTGGGGATGTGCCTGCAACCCAGGTACATGCCCTTGGCTGGAATCGAACTTGGGACCTTTCAGTCCGCAAGCCGGCGCTCTATCCACTGAGCCAAACTGGTTTCGGCGATAGGATGATTTTTAAAAAAATATTCCAATTTATTTTTAATGAATATTTTAAAGTAAATAAACACAACCTAAAATTGAAATAAAAAAGGTATAGCTCAGGCCCTAGCTGGTTTGACTCACTAGATAGAGTGTCAGACTGCGGACTGAAGGGTCTCAGGTTCAATTCTGGTCAAGGGCACATGCCTGGGTTGTGGGTTCAATCCCCAGTTTGGGGGATGCAAGAGGCAGCCACTCAGTGATTCTGTCTCATCATCGATGTTTCTATCTCTCTCTCCCTCTCCCTTCCTCTCTGAAAAAAATAAAAATATATTTAAAAAAAAACAAAAACATAGCTCAGGTTCACTAGAATGAGGCCAGAATAAAAAATATTTGAGGCTAATATTTGAGGCTGAGTAGTGAGGGCTATTTTTCTAGAAGCAGAGAACCAGCCCTAATCTATTGACTGCCAACCAATGATGCTGAGCAACCAGTCTTGTTTGGGGAAATCCTAGCAGCAGGGCCTCTAATTTCAAGAAATAAGCCAGGTTGACCTCGAAAACTGTTGGCAAGGAAATTACACAGGAGCCCGAGCACTTCACACAATTCTCTCTTTGGGTTTTCATTCTTTTAGGGTTGGTTTCCATGGAAATCTGCACCTGCCAGTTCCCTGGGGTCTTAAGCCTGGGGACTTTGAGGAAACAGTGAGAAAAGTCTGGACAATGCAGATTTTATAGGCTTCTTTCATTTTGTGTTTTGGCTTATGGTCTTCTCAGAAGCTACAACTATGAGGCTACAGAGAAATTCCATTTGTAATATTTACCACTTTCTTGCTTTCTGGAAACTTGAAAACATCATATAGTAAGGCTGTATGTAGTACATAGTTATTTTGTGTATATATATGAAATTGGGTCAAATGTTTTTGGAATGTTTTGATAATGATAAAAATCCTTTATGTTTACAGTGAGAAATCCTTACCCAAAGAACCCAGGGCCCTTTAAATCTTTAAAGTTTTCCTTGAGCCAGAGAAGAGCACAGGTTTTTATTATTTTGAATCCACAGTGTTAGAGTCACTAAGACAGGTGGTCACCAGCTGGGAAGCTGTGAGCTCAGCCAGGTGACCTCTGAAAGCCCCTTATGGAGCAAGAACGTGTGACAATCGTAGTTACAGACTAAAATCATCTCTGCAGGCCCATATATGAAGCTCAGACCTGACTAGCTACCTGGCTCTGTGCCTTCCCTCTCCTCCCACAAGAATTTAGGTTGAGAAAGGATTACATGCTGTCCTGCCCCCACTGGGAGGGAACTACAGGCTCCTTCAGGGGTGTCGGTCAACACTGACTGAGCTCTGACTCTTTGTGGGTTCCTAGGGGGACTCTAGGAAGGTGATAGCAAATAAATAGAAGACACAGGTACCTAAAGAAGCTTCCAGCTGTTCAGGAACACACAGAACATGATGCAGCTAGCATTTTCAAAGGGCAGGACACTTGTGTTAATTTTTTTTTTTTACTGTTTCATTTTTTATTGATTAAGGTATTACATATGTGTCCTTATCCCCCCTTCACCCTCACCCCCACCATTAGCCTTGTTTTGGGGACACTATTTCAACATTGACCCACAGGTTCAAGGAAAAACTGGCATTTAAAAAAACTTTTATGGTATATGTTTTGGGGTATTTTTGTTTGTTTGTTTTTATGTTTTTGTATTTGGTTTGCTTGCTTGTTGGTTAGTCGATTTTACCTAGAAAATCATTTTTTAAAATGTTAACAGCTTTACTGTGCTGTAACTTACCATAAACTGCCTATTTTAAGTAATTCAACAAATTTTAGTGAGTTTCTGCTGCCATGACAAAAATCCAGTGTGAAAACAGTTTCATCACCCCAAAAAAGATCTCCTTTCATTTCCCTTCACTGAGCTTTTCACATAAAGAGAATCATACTATATATTGTCTTTGCCTCTGGTTTCTTGCATTTAACAAAACATTTTCAAAACTCATCCCACTGTAGCATGTATCAATAGTTTGTTTTATTGCTGACTAGTATTCCATTGCATGAATATAACACTTTTTGTTTATCCATTCAATGGTTGATGAGAAATTTGGGTGGTTTTCACTTTGGGGCTGTTATGCATAAAACGATTTAAACATTCACATAAAAGTCTTTAGGAGAACATATGTTTTCATTTCTCTCGGGCAAAGACTTCAGAGTGGAATTACTGGGTTGTATAGTAAATTTGTGTTTAACTTCATAAGAAACTGTCAAATCGTTTTTCCAAAATGGCTGCATTAGTTTACATTCTCATCAGTATGCCTGAGGGTTCCAGTTTTTCTCAATCCTTGTCAATATGTTTGATAGTCCACCTTTACTATGACAGTCTTTCCACTGGCATCTCATTGTAGTTTTACTTTGAATTTTCTAAATCATTAATGTTGATGAACATCTTTTCATGTGCTTATTAGTTATTTATATATCTTCTTGGTAAAATGCTTACTCAAATAATGTTTCATCTTTTACTTAGATTGTTGTTCTTAGTATTGGATTGTAAGAGTTCTTTATACATATGAATGTAGATCCTTTTTCAGATATATGATTTGCAAATACTTTCATCTAGCTTGTGGCTTGTCTTTTCATTTTCTTAATGGTGTCTTTTGAAGTGCAAAAGTTTATAATTTAGATGAAGTACATTTTATGAAGTTTTTATTTTATAGATCTGGATTTTGGTGTTATAGCTGAGAACTCTTTGCCAATCCCAAAGTAATGAAGATTTTCTCATTTTCTTCTATGTTTTCTTATATAAGTTTTATAGTTTTAAAAAGTTAGATGATGTGTAATGTTAATAGATTTTCCTGTATTCAACCAACCTTGCTTTCCTAAGATAAATAACACTTGTCATGCCATATAATTCTCTGTATCTGATGCTGGATTTCGTTAGCGAATATTTTGAAACTTTTCATCTGTATTCTCAAAGGATATTTGTCTATACATATATTATGATGATTTTGCTTGGCTTTAATACCAGGATAATACTGGTACTCTTAAAATGAATTGAAAAGGGTACCCTCATGTATTTTCTCAAAGAGTTTGTGAAGGATTGGTAATATTTATTCTTTATATATTTGATAGAATTCACCAGTGAAGTTATCTGGGCCTGGGCTTTTTTATGCAAGAAAAGAGTTTTAATTACTAATTCAATTTATCTACTTGTTACAGTTCTAGACTGTTCTTTTATTGCTTCTTGAGTTGGGTTGGTAATTTCTGTCTTTCCAGAATTTGTTTATTTCATTTAAGTTAACCAATTTGTTGACCTATAATTCTTCATAATACTCCCTTATAAACTTTTTAATTTCTTCATGGTTAGTACTAATATCCCCTCTTGCTTTCCTAATTTTGGTAAATAGTGTCCTTTTTCTTTTTTTCTTTAGTCACACAAACAAAATAATTGTAAATTTTGTTTGATTCTAAATTCCCTATAAGGATCTTTCTAGATCTAGTCTCTGTAGGAAAACATTCCTGAGAGATGCTTACAGGACCTTGGTAACAAAGTATAAGCAGCCGTGCTGCACTAACACACTTAGAGACACTTTCTTGGTAAAACTGGCTGGTGAGTATGGACTTGGCTGAACACACACTCAGAGAATGTGAATATGTCACTAGACCCAACCACCCATAGCCCTTTGACATGCTCAGTGACCAAGATGCACAAACAATGACCTGATTGAGAATATAAATAATAACTAGGTAATCAAGGCCTAAGCACTACAGATAAACAATATAACATGGTGTCTGTCCCTCTAAACACAAAGTTTCAATCTCTGCTCCTCACTTAGTCACTGTGGATAAGAATCCTTAACCATTCTAGGCCTCAAGGAGCTCCTCTCAAAAGTTAGTATAAAATCATTTATTACTTTGAAGCTAAGAGAATAAAAACACACATAGTATTTCAAACTCACAGCACGGAGCCGGGCACACAAATGTGCTCCATAAACGGTAGTAGGTATACTTATTTCATATCTCCAGGGGTGTCCTGTATGTTGGCAATGGAGGTGGTTGCGCAGGAAGTAGAAACCCTCACCTGATGTCTCTCCCCATTACTAGATTAATGTTAGGGTAAGTCACCTATACAAGAAAGCCCTCCTGAAAACAAATATCAGTGCCCATGATAGCCTCCCAGCCCTGTTATGTGGGATTGGGAGAGTGCAAGGAGACAAGGTGGGAAGGTAAGTAGGAAAGGTGAGAAGGAAAAGGGCACTGAACCGAAGGCCACAGAGAGCCCCGGGTTTGTTTGGGGTGGCGGAAGAAACTAGGTGAGAACGAGGAAGGGTGGCAAGAGGCAGGCAGGAAGCAGAGAAGACTGATTCTGCCGAGGCCACCTTGTAGATCCCATTTCAGGAATCCAAGAGCTTCTCTCTTTCACATCTGTGTATCTCTATGACTCACTGCTCTCCCTATCAGCAAAATATGCAGTTTCACTCCTCCACCTTGCCTCCCAAATTGGTCCCAAGCCCAGAGATTTCCCAAAACTGTGTCTCATTTATCCCCCTTGGCAGGCGGCGCGAAGGGTGCTCCCGGCTGACATGTTGCTGGCCAGGTTACCCACTCTGGTGTATGTTGTTTTTTGACACATGGGCCTTTCCACTAAGGCGCTAGGAAACAGCCTCTCCAAGTGAGTCGGTTAGGATGTTAGGGGAAATGTTGGCTCCTGTCACTGACAAAGTCCAGGGGAAGGGTGGGAACCAGGTATGGCTCAGTCAGCCGCTGCTGCACGTTCCTGTGTTGCTCTTGCCTCTGCCTTTTCTCGCCTCTAGTCTGACAGTGCACATCAGACTAGAATCACACCTGGACAGCATAGCAGACCGAGGGGGAAAGGGGCTATTCCTTCCTCTGACTCTCTGTATAGAGTGAAAACTTCCTTCACCAGAATCTCCTTGAAAACGTACCCCTTTCTGAGCCAATTTTTATGGTCAGAGAAATGCCATAGACCAGTTGGCTATAGCCTGGGTTCTTAAACTGACTGCTGGCAAACTTCTCAGGATTTCATATCCACTGGATACTCTGGGAATCCTGTTACAGTGCAGATTCTGATTCAGGAAATTTGGAGTGGGATCTGAGATTCTGCATTTGTAGCATCCCAGGGAACATCAATGGTCAGTACTTTGAGTACAGAGGAAACAGTGGGCATGCAGACTGATATGAAAGGGCTGTAAGCTTATATTCACCATTGAAACCCCAGGGTCCATAATACCTCCTGGTATGTAAAAGTTATCCTATAATTATTTGTTAATTTTGAAAAATATCTCCCCCCAAATTGGGAAATTGATGCAAATAGTCAGGTAACTGATCTTTCTAATCTAGTATCGCTCTCCAGGCACAACTGTCAACTCGTAAGCCTTCCCAATATTATTTAAACACTGAATAGATTTGAAAGTTACAAATAAATAAGTGATGCAACACCTACACTTTGAAACTGAAAAGTTACAAAAGTCTCCTTTCTTTAATAAAATTGGTAAGAGATAAGCACATTATTGAGACCTTAATATTTAGACAAAGGGATCTCCTTTCCAGGTGCAAAAAAAATGCATTTAGAAGTATTATATACAAAGATTACTGAATGCTTGAGCCTAGAAGTAAACTACATTATTTTTTGCACATCTTTTAGTATGCCTTCTTGTGTGAAACAAAATGAAGTGGCAAAATGAAGTGTGAAAAAAAATGAAGTGATACAAAGTATCCAAGTTCAAACTGATAAACAGAAATGAATGTCCTAAGAATCCCAAAACACCAATCAGAAAGAATATATGCACCCCTATGTTCATAGCAGCACTATTACAATAGCTAAGATCTGGAAACAGCCCAAGAGCCCATCAGTAGATGAGTGGATAAAAAAGCTGTGGTTACATTTACACAACGGAATACTATATAGCTATAAAAATGAAAGGTCCCTTACTCTTTGAGACAGCATAGAGGGACCTGAAGAGTATTATGCTAAGCAAAATAAGCCAGTCAGAGAAAGACAAGTATCACATGATCTCAACTTATATGTGGAATCTAATGAACAAAATAAACTGATGAACAAATTAGATCAGGAGACATGGAAGCACCCAACAGACTGATGAATCTCAGGGGTGGGGGTGGGGGAGGGTGGTAGAGATAAAGCAAAGAACTTATATGCATATGCATAACCCATGTACACAGACAATAGTGCAGTGAAGGCCTGGGGGGATATGGGTGAAGGGGGGATGGGGCTAATGGGGAAAAGGGGAGACATCTGTAGTACTTTCAACAAAAGAGATCAATTTTTAAAAAATAAATGAATGTTGAAATAAGACACTCTTTTGTTGATTCATTAGGAAATTTATGAGCATGTGATTTAGACTTGATTTTTTTCTTCAAAGAAGATTTTCGGAAAAATTTTTACATCTTTGTAAGTATTTCTTACTGTTTGCAGCCATCAGAAATAACTCTGTGTTGTAGAGAGGAAGCAAAGATACCAGGATGAATGATTTTCTGAGTTCCGTACATCCACCCAGCTTATCTCTTGAGAAAAACTGTTATCTCCAAATGAAAAACTTCAAGTAAGAGACTGGCAAACATTTTTAAAAACAACAACTCAGATTTGTGACCACTGGCCCTTGCCAATACTGTTATGCTAATGAAGCAACTTTTCTGGAGTAAGAGAAAACAACACCATCCTCACAGTCGCCAACACCAATGTAAGCTCTGCACCTCTTCGAGGTCCCATCTCATTGATCTGGTGGGTAGCAGGTCTCAGAGGACGTCAGAGGCCCGGTCGCTCCTGCAAGAGGGCTAATTCCCAGTTCCCAGTTCCTCATGCTCCTTCCCGATCAGGGGAAATGCACGTATTCCTTGCGGCCTCATTTCTTGAGGTGACAATCAGCCTCATGTAAATGATTTCTCACTTGGCCCTAACCTCCAAGCCTGCCTCCTGCCAAGCTCATGGGACAGAAGGTCCTTTTCTGGCCAGGTAGTTTATGTGTGGCTGTGTTTTTTACATGAGGGAAGGATATGCAGGAAGAAGAAAAGAGAAAGCAGAGAGAGAGATCATCATCCATTCTTCCCTTCCCCACAAGCAGAAAGCGGCCTCAGTCCCCAACAAAGGAAGTGTAGGGAGCAAGGCTCATTGCTTTCCCAGCAGTAAAAGTAACAAAAGAGCTTCTTGAACCTCCTGAGACAACTTTGAAAGCATCAGTGGAGCCAGTTCTATAGCTGAAAGGCTGGAACACACTGTGAACAGCTTAGAAAAGAAAATATCTGCAGCTAAAATCTTTACAAAATCTTAGCGGTTGATACCTTCAAAGAGACATTTTACCCCTGTCAAGTTCTGTGGGGAGACCAGGGGACAAGACTGAAGACAGAGGCACTCCAGGGCATTCCAGAAGAGTAAGGACCTGGGGTGGAGCCCTAAGTCCCTGGGCAAAGCCAGAATTGTTATGAAAGCTCTTGAATCTTCCTGGAAGGAAACAAAATTTTCCATAGGATTGACTGTATCCCTACCTTATTCTACCAGCCACCCACCCTCTCCTGTGCCCCCATATTCTTTTTAAGAATTCATGAGGTTTTGCCCACCCTCAGTTCCTACAATATATGGCAGGTCTAAACTCACAATAACTGGATGAATCAACATGGTCACAAAAGGATCGAGTGAATAGGTCAATTGGTCCTAAAAGGTCTTTCCCATTTTGATTTCAGACTCAGGACATTTTTTTTAAGATTTTTTAATTGAATTTTACAGAGAGAGAAAGGAAGAGGGAGAGAGGAGAGAGAGAGAAGCATTGACCAGAAGGGAAATATCGACGGGCTGAGTCCTACACGCCCCCAACTGAGGATTGAACCTTCAACCCAGAATCAAACCAGCAACTTCTTGGTGCATGGGTCAACACTCAACCACTGAGCCACACCAGCCTGGCTGATTTTAGACTTAGTAAATTTTTGTTTTGTTTTTTAGCTGATAATTAACTCCATCTCTTTCTATTTTTTTAATACATCTTTATTGTTGAAAGTATTACAATTGTCCCCATTTTCCCACCGTTGGTCCCCTTCAGCCACCCCCAGCCCCCTGCTCTAGGCCTTTACCACCCTATTGTCTGTGTCCATGGGTTATGCATATATGCATACCAGGTGTTTGGTAGATTATCTCCCACCCACCACCGTACCTCACCTTCTCTCCAAAATTCCACACTCTGTTCCATGCTTCCATGTCTCTGGATCCACTCTATTCATCAGTTTATTTTGTTAATTAGATTCCACATATGAATGAGATCATGTGGTACTTGTCTTTCTCTGACTGACTTATTTCACTTAGCTTGATGCCCTCCAGGTCCCTCCATGCTGTCTCAAAGGGTAAGAGATTCTTCTTTTTAACTGCTGCATAGTATTCCATGGTATAAATGTACCACAGCTTTTTTAGCCACTCATCTATTGATGGGCTCTTGGGCTGTTTCCAGATCTTAGCTATTGTAAATTGTGCTGCTATGAACATAGGGGTGTACACATTCTTTCTGATTGATGTTTCAGGTTCCTTAGGATATACTCCTAAAAGAGGAATCACTGGGTCAAATGGCAGTTCCACATTTAATTTTTTGAGGAAATTCCATATAGACTCAGTAAGTTTTGAAGAATGGTATTATTGATCAAAACTAAAATAGGAAAAAGAGGACTATAAATATTGTATTAGGAAAATTCACTTAGGGAGGTTGATTCTCTGAACTCACCATTGCCTTTCCAATATTGGACACCATTAAAGAACTCTAGATAATAGGTTTTAAGAGAGCAAGCTAAACTCTTTTTTGAAATATTAAGCAATCTAGAGAATTTTTAGGACCCAAAGTGTTAAGATGAAAGTTGTACTAACTTGCATCACTGCAAAGTGAAGAAGCATTTCCCCATCTTTCCCATCTCTATGCGAGTCTTTAATCAAGGAATTGGTCGTGATTATTTAATGTGTCCCCTGCCACTTAAGTCTCAGGACACAGTATAAATAATGGAAGTCATTCATTTGTAAGATGAGACATAATGAGTAAATATAAAGAGCATAAAGTCAATTTATGGAAATTGACAACATTTCAAAGTTTAATATCTTCTTGAAAAGTCCTTTTATAATTCTAAACATTTGCTACTTCTAAGTCAAACTAATCCTTTACTTTTCTCTTTGGTAACCATCCTTCCTCCCCCACCCTCACCACTCCTACTCCCAGTTTTTTTCCTAACAAATACAGAAAGGAAAAGGAAAAGCAAAATAATAACTTAAAAATTCCAAGGCTTTCCTTCAAGCCAAGGTCATATTTCTAAGCAACTTTGATCAGGTAAATTACTTATAAGTGTCTCAATTTTTCCCTCTGGAAAATTGAAATAATTTTATAGCCTTTGATCTGCAAATTTGTAAGGGCATTTGGAGATTGAATGAAACTACCTGCTGGGATTTCTGTTTCCAGGAAGATGGAGTAGACATACTTTTCTTTATTCTTCCTGCTTAGTTCCACTAAAAGCCCTGGACATTATATATAAAGCAAACACAAGAAGATCTGGCCGAAACCGGTTTGGCTCAGTGGATAGAGCGTCGGCTTGCGGACTGAGGGGTCCCAGGTTCGATTCCGGTCAAGGGCATGTACCTGGGTTGCAGGCACATCCCCAGTGGGGAGTGTGCAGGAGGCAGCTGATCGATGTTTCTCTCTCATCGATGTTTTTAGCTCTCTATCTCTCTCCCTTCCTCTCTGTAACAAATCAATAAAATATATTTTAAAAAAACAGAAGATCTGAAAGGTGAAAAGAGGAAGGGAGGCCTGCCAGGGACCATGAAGAACATAGGGGGTGAGTTCCCTAAGTTTTATGTTTTGCTTCATATATTCCTGACTGCATACTGGAGAACTGGCACCCCAGAAATTACCAATAGTCATGGATAACAACTACAAAATAGCCTAAAGGAAAACCTGCTCTCTCTGTCCTAAGGATGATGAAAGGGGTAGTCTAGAAATACAAAACAAACAAACAAACAAAAACCCTTTCAGATAATAACCAGTCTGCTTCAGCTAAATCACACAGAAAAAGAACCACAGCCCAACCCACATCATTGCCAGTAAAGGCCAAGGGGAGAGCCTAGACATCTACCGTTGGCCGGTTCAAATAAAGTGTTCCAATACCCTCTTTCTTAGGGTGTTCTCAGAGGAAGCCTAATGAAGAGTCAGAATTTTCACCAGTGTTCAGTGGTAACAAGAACACCCCAAATCACAGTGTCACTAGGAACCATATGGGGATCCCGAAAGCCCACCCAACCCAGCAGTAACAAGGAGCCCCTCACTCCCTCGTTGTCTATGGAGGTAGAATTGAGAATCTGGACTTCCAACCCTCCTTTCCCCACCCCCCCCACACACACGGCAGTAAGGAGGTAGAATCCCTTCCCCCAATCATCTACCAGAGTACTGTCAGAAGAGGCCTGCTAAAATACAAGACTTAAATAAGATCTGGAATTCTATAATATCCAAACTCTCCAGGATTCAATTTAAAAAACCACTTGTGCCAAGAAACAGGAAGAACTCAAACTAAATGTGAAAAGACAATCACCAGATACCCATTTGAATTATCATCTGACAAGGATTTTAAAACAGCCATCAAAAAACTGCTCTGATTAACAATTATAAACATCCCTGACAAAAATGAACAAATAGAAACTCTTGACAAAGCAATAGAAGATGTAAGGAAAATGCAAATAGAAATTTAAGACTAAAACACAAAATAACTGATATAAAAAACTCAGTAGGTGGCAGCAACGGCAGAACAAACAAGGCAGGTGAAAAAAAATCAGTGAACTTGATTACAGCAAGATAAATCATCCAATCCGAACAACAGAGAGAAAATGGACTGAAAAAAGGAAAGCAGAATCTCGGGGACATGTGGAACTATAACAAAAGATCTTGTCATTGAAGTCCTACAAGAAAATTAGGAAGAGAAGGCTAAAAAGGTAACCAAAAAATAAAAGGATAGAATTTCCTAAATTTGGCAAAAGTCGGAGGTGGGGTTTGGTATATAGAGATTCAGGAAGCTGAGCGAACCTCAAACAGAAAAAAGGTCAACGAAATCTATTCTAAGACACATCATAGTCAAACTTCTAAAAAACTAAAGACAATGGAAATCTTTAAAGCAGCCAGAGAGATATGACACATTGAGATAGGGCAGTGGTCGTCAAACTGCAGCTCGTGAGCCACATGCGGCTCTTTGGCCCCTTGAGTGTGGCCACGAAGTTTCAATCACACTGTACATGTGCACCTGCACATGGTATTTTGTGGAAGAGCCACACTCAAGGGGCCGCCGTTTGCCGACCACTGAATAGGGGAAAGATCAATTCAAATAACAGTGTATTTCTCAGCAGAAACCACAGAAGCCTGAAGGAAGTAGCACAACCCTTTTTAAGTGCTAAGAGAAAAGAATTAGCAGCCCATGGTGCTATACCCAGTGAGAGAGTCCTTCAGGACTGAAGGGAAAACCAAGACAGTCTCAGGTGAAGAAAAACTAAGAGAATGTGTTGCCAGCAGACGGCCTTAAAAGAACAGCTAAGGAATAGCTTAAGCGTTTCACGACCCTGGAAGCCCTGCCTGTCCGCCCTGGCTGCTGCTCTCTGCTTCTCTAGCACTGCCCTCAGGTGCACACGCATCCAAGAGAAGGGTTCTTGGAACATCAAGTAAGGAAGTCCACAGGAAGAATACATGTGTGAAGCACAGACTTTCCTTCTCCTCTTGATTTTTCTAATGATATTTGATGATTAAAGCAAAAATTATAACATTGCTTAATGTGATTGTCCATGAACGTAAAGGAAACACTTAAGACATCTATATTATAAATGGGTACACGGAGGTAAGATTTCTTCACTTGAGTTTCTCCACTTTGGTACATATTTATACACTCTAAAAATACTTTACAATGAGATACATTAGAAAAGCTGTAGCTAAATTAATATAGAATTCTCAAATATGTTCAACTGAGTCAGGCAGGAAAAAGAAAAGAAATAAAAGGCAGTGAGCACAAATAGAAATAATAAAAAGGCAGGCTTAAGCAATTATCAATAATGTATTACATGTCATTAAAAAGACATTTCAGCAATTAAAAGACAGAATTTTGCCTAGTGGAGTAAAAAAGTGACCCAACTATGTACTGCCGGTAAGGAAGTAACTTCAAATATAATAATTTAGGCAGGCTGAAAACAAAAGGATGCAAAAACAGGTGACACAGTATATTCTATGCACATGATATATATGTGAAGTGAAAATTGATAGAACTGGAAGGAAAAATCTTAAACATCCTTCTCTCAACAATTAATAAGATAACTAGACAGAAAGTCAACAAGATATAAAATAATTCAACACCATGAAACAGCACTCACAAAACACTTCACACCATAAGAGCAGAATTCACATTCTCTTAAAGTATCCACAAGATTTGTTCAAGGATAGAACAAATCTTGGCCATAGAACATAGAGTATATTCTCCAACCATAATGCAATCAAACTGAAAACCAATAGTAGAAAGGCAAAACAAATGTATTCAAATATTTGGTAACTAAACAATACACTTCTAAATAATCCATGGGTCAAAGAGAAAGTCTCATAAAAATGAACAAAAATGTAACATCAAAATGTGTGAGACATGGATAAAGCAGTGTTGAGAGGGGAATTTGTAGCACTAGTTGCTTACATGAAAAGAGAGGAAAAGTCTAGAATCAATAAAGTAAGCTCTTGCTTCAAGAAAATAAAGGGCAAAAGTAAATCCAACTGAGAAGGAAGGAAATAACAAAGATCAGAGTAGAAATTAATGAATATTAAAACAAACAAAAAAAAGAGAAAAATCAGTGAACAAAAAGTTTGGTTCTTTGTAAAGAGCATTAAAATCAACAAACCTCTAGCAAGACTGACAAAAAAGAGAGAAGATACAAAATTATTAATATCTGGAATAAACCAGAAACTATCACTACATACCCTGCAAACCTTAAATGGATAATAAGAAAATATTATAAACAGCCCTACACATAAATTTGAAAACGTAAATAAAATGGAAGAATTCATCAAGAAGTACAAACTATTATAAATCACCTAATATGTAATAGATCATTTAAATAGCCGTATAATTATTTTAAAAAATAAAATTGAATTTATAATTTAAAACCACTCCACAAAAGAAGTCTTCAACCCAGATGTTTTCATTGAAGACGTCCACCAAATGCTCAAAGAATTAATGCAAATTTTATTACAATTTCTTCCAGAAAATTTAAGAATAGGGAACAATTCCTAATTCATTTTATGAAGCCTTACAACAAAACCAGACAAAAATAATACTCCCAAAAAGAAGAACTATAGATCACTCTCCCTCATAAAAATGGAAGCACAAATCCTTAATAATATATTAACAGAGAAGAGAGAATTCAGGACTTCTGGAGAAGATGATGGCATAGGCAAATGTGATACTCACATACTCCCACAAACACATCAAAATTACAACTAAACTGCAGAACCATCATCATTCAGAACTGCCTGAAATATAGCTGACTGGGAATCCTACAAGTAGGGATTTAAAAAAGAAGACACATTGAGACTGGTAGGAGGGGCTTATCTCACACCCACACATGGCAGAGAAAATCAAGAGGGATACCTTGGCTATGGAGATCCCCACTGAAGATCAAGGTCCCAGACCAATACCAGATCCTTAGCTCAGGGTTCCAGTGCCAGGAAGAAAAGTCCTTATAACTTCTGGATGTAAAAACCAGTGAGGATTATGGCTAAATGAGACAGAGGACTGTTGTAGTGTAAGGCAGTTCCTCTTAAAGAGCCCATGCACAAACTTACATGGACTTGATCCCCCTGAGCTCCAGCACTGGGGCAACAGTTCAAAAGGCACCAGGGACATACCAGAGGAACTGAATTGTTTGACATCAGGGCAAGAGCTGGGGGAGGGGGACAGCTTTTTGTCAGACAAAAGTGCTGGCAGAGACCATTGTACCTTTTCTAACATTTACCCTCAACAGAGTAGGCATGTGGGAAACCATATCTGAGTCTTCATCAACCTGGTTAACACTGTTTGCCCTGCCCTGGTGATTCCCTCAGACATCACCCCACCCAACTTGCAGGAGCACCCAAGCTGTTTCCAATGGCTTTTCCATATGAATTTGTCTGTCTTGGCATGTGCTTCAGACTTTCCTAAAATCTCTCAAACAAGCAGCATCTGGCCTCAGCGTGCCCCATACCTCTGGCTAAGTGGCCCTAGGCCTTGCACTAGCAGCAGCCAGTTTTGGGCTCAGAGCTTGGCCTTACCTGGGCACCTCCAAGCATCTGTAGATCATTTTGTAGCCCATGTCAGATGGCCCTATGCAGAACACAAGTGGTTGCTGACCTTGACCTGCACCTCCCAGGTGGTCACAGAGTCAGTGGACAACTTCATACCATGTTTCAGCACCACTCAACCACCTCCACAAGTGACACACTACAGAGGTGGACTCAACAGGAACCAAAGCCCCATTTTAGTAAGTCCTGGTCTGTGGGGGTGGATCCCTGCATGCTGATCCTCCACAGTGGCCAGTGGTTGGTGGTCAGTGGCCACAGCCAGTCCTTGCAGATGATTGGCCTGGAGGTAAATCCCTCCTATTGATGTGCCAACAGCAATCAAGGTTCAACTACAACAGGAGGTTGCACATAGCCCACATGGAATGCCTAGCTTGGGTGAATGGAGAGGCTGTACCACTGTCTTCTACAGAACTCCATTGGGCCTCTCTAGCAAGCCAGGATATGTAGCAGCTCTACATAATACATAGAAACAAACACAGGGAGGATGCCAACATAAGGAAACAAATAAACATGCCCCAAATGGAAAAAGCAGAACAAAACTCCAGAAAAAAAATGAAACAAAATGTAGATAAGCAATCTGCTAGCTGCAGAGGTCAAAACACTGGTTATAAGGATACTCAATGAATTTAGTGATAGCTTCAAGAATATAAAAAAGAACATGGAAACCATAAAAAATAACAAGTCAGAAATGAAGGATATACTACCTGAAATAAGGTGTAATTTACAGGTAATCAACAGAAGAGTATCTGAAGCTAAGAATCCTATCAGCAGTTTGGAATATAAGCAAGTAATACACACCTAATCAGAACAGCAAAAAGAATAAAAAATAAGAGGATAGTGTAAGGAGATCTGGGGACAACTAAACAACATTTGAATCATGGAGGTGCCAGAAAGAGAATAAGAAATTGAAAACCTATTTGAAAAATAATGACAGAAAACTTCCTTAACCTCTTCATAGAAATACACAAACAACTCCAGGCAGCAAAGAGTGTCTAAAACAAGATGAACCCAAAGAGGCCCACACCAAGACACATCATAATTAAAATGCAAAAGGTTAAAGACAAAGAGAGAATCTTAAAAGCAGCAAGAAAAAAGCAGTTAGTTCCCTACAAGGGAGCTCCCTTAAGATTGTCAACTGATTTCTCAAAAGAAACTTTGCAGGCCAGAAGGGATCAGCAAGACATATTCAAAGTGATGAAAAGCAAAGACCTACAACCAAGATTACTCTAACCAGCAAAACTATCATTTAGAATCAAAGGACATATAACAAGGAAAAGCTAAAGGAGTTCACCATCAAACCAGTATTACATGAAATGTTAAAGGGTGTTCTTTAAAAAGAAAAAGAACAAAAAAGATAAAAAATATGAACACTAAAATGGCAATAAGTGCATATCTGTCAACAATTCAATCTAAAAAAAACAAAATAAATGGACAAGCAGAACAAAAACAGACTCATAGATACAGAGAATATTTTGATGATTGCCATATGGGAAGGGAGGTTGAGGGGATGAAGGAATTAAGGTAAAGGAATTAAAAAGTACATATTGGTTGTTACAGAATAGTCATAGGAATGCAAAGTACAGCATATAGAATATAGTAATACTATTCTAATAACTGTGTATGGTGTCAGATGGGTATGAGGTTTGTTGGGATGATCACTTAGTAAGTTATATATGTCTAATCATGGGGGTGTACATTATAATTAAAAAAAATTTAAATGATTTAAATAGAAAAGAAAAATACAACTTCCTCACTACCCATTTTTCTTAACCAGAAACAACTTTTTAATTATTATTTCATATATAATTTACATATATGTAGACATGTGTATTTTAAATGTTCCTTTAAAAAGAATGGGCTCCTTCTTTCAAATGTCTCCATAATATTCCACTCTACGTAGACACCATTAAATAAATAAGTTCTTATTGATATGTTTTGTTGCTATTTTCAGATTTTGTGATTACAATGAGGATTAAATATTTTTCAATATTGTCACTACATACAAGCATGGACATCTGTAAAATAAATGTCACAGTACAATTGTTGAGACTAAAGGTTTATGCATTTAGAAATTTTATTCTGTTGTTTCCTATCAATGTTAGCCTGACAAATATAATAAATGAAGTAAGTTAGACACACAAAAAATACACATCCTACCATTTTATTTATGTAATGGTCACAAGCAGGAAAATTTATTTCATTGTCAGAATACAGTCTAATGATTTGGGAAAGTTTGAAGGGGCTGGTTTGGGAGAAGGCACACTGGAGACTGGTAATGCTCTGTCTCTTGATTTGGGTGGTAGTTAAGGGGGGGTTGTTTCCTTGATGATGCAGCAAAGTTACACTTACAACTATTTTATTTATGTATGCTGCATTTACAATGTTTATTAACAAGAAAATTTATAATTAGTTACATTAATTTAGGGAGACAACTTTTTTAATTATGCTTCAGAGCCCTTGTGTTTGTTTTATTGAGGACTGTATGTCAATCTCCTTGGCGATGTTTCTGTTATTTTAACTTGTCACCTGAGGGTGTTTACTGATTTTAGAGAGAGGGGAAGGAAGAGAGAGAAACATTGATGTGAAAGAGAAAGGCCACTTGGTTGCCTCCTGCACACTCCCCAACTAGGAACCGAACCCATAACCTGGGTATGTGCCCTGAATAGGAATCAAACCTATAACCTTTTTGGTGCATGGGATGACACTCCAACCAACTGGGCCATGTGATCGGGGCTGGTATTTATATTTTTAAAGTTCATTTAGGTATAATTTATATAACTGTACATATGTCAAGTGTAAAGTGTGATAAGCCCTAAGAAATATAGACACCCATAAAAATTAATTCCTTAGAGTCCTTTGAGTTTTCTAAGGAGAAAATCATGTCATCTAAAAAGACAAACAGTTCCATTATTTTCTGCCCCAGTCTTAAGCCTTTAATTTCTTTTTCTTAGATTATTGCACTGGCAAGGATTTCCAGTACTGTGTTGAACAGGAGTGTGATAGTGGACATTATTTCATTTTATTGTTCCCAATCTTAAAGGAAAGAAATCGCCAACATTAAATATGATGTTAGCTGTAGTTGTATTATTTTGTTTAAATGTCATTTTTGAGGTTAAGACACTTTATCCCTAGATTGCAGAGGATTTATTTTTCTTTCTTTACTTTTTTTAATAACATGAATCGATGTTGAATTTTGTAAAAGCCTTTTTATAAATCTATTGAGATAAACATAGAGCCTTTCTTCTCTATTCTGTTACTATGGTGAATTACACTGATTAATTTTTGAATGTTGAATAATCCTTCTATTGCTGAAATGAACTCCACTTGTCATGGGGGAAAAAAAAATTAACCAAGTAGGGATTCTTCCAGTCATACAAGGCTTGCTGAATATTTGAAAATCATTTCATGTAATCTACCACATTAATAAACTAAAGAAGAACAATCATCTGACCACAGAAATTAAAGTATAAAATGCATTTTTCATATATGTTAAAAATTCTCAAAACTCAGGAATAGAGGAATTTCTTGATAAATAAACACGTCTTTAGAAAATACCTATAGCTATTTTTAGATAAGTGGTGAAAGGAATTAAAGATAGGAGGGACATTAAGATGCCCCAGACTGTCTGACAGTGGTCATCATTAGTGAGAAATCAGATGGGATAGAGGAACAGGTGGGAACTAGGAGGGGAAGAGGGGAAGAAATGCATCTTGGGGTTTTTTTGTGCATGTGTGTATGTTTTTAAATGAAGCATCTTCTGTTTCAGAGGGAAAAGTGAATTCCACCCCATGAGAGTTTTAAGTTCCTAAAAAGTAAATAACTGTTTCAGCCTTTTAAATTCCATATGAAATTATCAATGAGTCATGAGAAAAATGCTAACGTCAAAATTAAAATCAAATGAATCACTGTTTCTGGCTGCAATGCAGAAGCATTTTGCTCTGTACTTACACTCTGCTGAAGGCCAAGTGGCTGCCAGCTCCCTCCCACCCCACCACACCCCTACCCGCTGGAGCAGCCCTTCTTCCCAGCATCCCAGAGGCCCGTCACAGAGGGGAGGAGAGCAACTTCTCCCCAACAAGAGCATTTTCCAAGAGGGAAGTCTGTGGAGTTACTCCTCTCCCAAAACTCAGCTCCATCACCATGGAAAAGAAAAACACAATGGGACTTTGCTCCTTCTCCAAGCTGGCTTCTCAGAAGAGACCCCCAGCACAGATTCAGTTGGTTTAGCAAACTCAGTTTTGTGACAACATAAAACCCAATCCCTCTCCCTTTGTATCAGTCCAAACTGTTTTCCAGCTCCT
>NW_006286587.1:3946864-3961277 GCF_000327345.1 Myotis davidii | reverse complement strand
CCTCTCATCTTTCCTTATCCCTACAGAGAGTCCTGGTATCCAGAGGAAGGGAACGAGAAACAGAGGGAGAGGAAGAGAGCTGAATATAAAATAGAAGTATAGGAAAATTCTAATTGGTTCTTTCAGGATGGGGTGAGTGATGGGGATAAGAGTCCAGGCACCAATTTCTACTCCTGGCAAAGAAGGATCACCCCTGAACTTGTCTCATCCCTGGACAGCCTCATGGGTCCCGACTCAGGTGCCTTCCAGAGAGTAGAGCAACAGCTGCCACAAAGGAAGCTTATTTTTACTCCACTGGGGCTCATACGCCATCATCCCCCCTAAATCTCCTAGAAATGGTACATCATACACAGACTTACACCCATCCAGAGACGCTCCTTTAAATAGTCTCCCTGAGGTTAGCAGCAGTGCCAGTCTCATGTCCTATCTGGGACTAGGGGCTCTCAGAGACACTGCCTGCCATTCTATAGAAATGCACCTGATCATTTTCTCAAACGTCTAGCAATACCCTCTCTGCTCCTTCATGCCATGTCCTTAAAAGTACCTCAGTGAACTCGTGAGTACACCAAAGGGTGAAGTTATAACAAGGCACAAGGAAGTATCCTTCAGACCTTGGACCCCAACCCAGCTTCATCAGTAAAAGTGATCTTCAGTGAAAGGCATTCACAAGAGAGAGGAGCTGGAGCGCACTAATGTATTATCTAATACTAGAGGCCTGGTGTACGGGTTTGGTGGGCTCCCTCAACCTGGTCTGTGCCCTCTCGCAATCCAGGACCCCTCAGGGGATGTCTGACTGCCAGTTTTGGCCCGATCCCTGCAGGCCAGGCCAAGGGACCCCACCTGTGCACGTGGCCTCTAGTATGCATATAAGATCTTTGGTTAATCTCTTCCCACCCTCTCCACTCCCTGCTTCATTCTGAGATTCATCAATCTGTTCCATGTTTCCATGCCTGTGCATTGAGCATCTTCCCCCTGGTGGTGAGTGCGCGTCATAGCTACCAGTCCAAAGATAGGACGGCAGGACGGTTGCTTAGGCTTTTATATATATAGATGACAAGCTTCGGAGATGTATTTCCTCAAGGCAGGGAAAGGTTTTCCTTAGGGCTGCTGTTGTTGGTAAGGATTCTAGAATACTTAGCCTTCAGCTCTCTTTTCAGCTGAGACTATCCTTTCTCCACAGTTCAATGAAAAGGGAGCCATCAAAAGTAACTTCTGAGCCCTTCTCTACATGGGTAAAATGCTCTGTAGCATCACCAAGGAAGGAGTTATTGTGCTGAGATAGTTTTTAAAAATTACCTCTCTTCTCATGAAAGCTGAATTGATTGCATATGTGTGTATGTGTGTAGGTAGATAGATGGATTGATTCATTGATTGATTTTCTTTTACTCAGCCAAGCTATCTTCAGGCAGCAAACACATACCAAATCCTATGAGACTAGAAATATTTGCATTTTTCCTGGGCCTATTTTCCTATTTGTATTTAGCTCACCTATTGATTGTCATACGTTTTGCAGGGCCCTGGTGTTTAAGCATCATTCTTGTCATGGCTTATTGTAGCGATAATACTAACATGCTAACGAGGAAGGTAGGCTTACTAGTGACACCCAGTGACTGAGCGATTTTTAATTCAATGGTAAGGTTTCCTTATAAGAGTAAGTTTTGTCAAATTTATATGCACAGGCCAGATGGGCTTCAGAAGATCCTAATTTCCAAAACATTCTATGATGAACAAACGTCAGGGCTCCCCGTTTGATCCCCATGCCAGGAAATCCTGCCTGTAAATGAATCAGTGGAGTTGGTAAAGTTTTCCATGGATTTGACTGGATTCCAGCGTAGGGAACCCTGCGAAGAGGAGAGACGGTGAGGCAGCATCTCAGAGGATGAATGAGGGAAAGGGCAGACCTGGAGTGAGGAAAGCACATCAGCTGCAGATTGTGTACACATGCAAAATGGACTTGTGCACACACGTCCAACTTGGCAGGCGTATAAAGATCGTGTATTTATAACACGCTTCTGAAACATCTCCCTGAAATGAGCGATTTAAATGACTTTGATTTAAAAGTAGGCTTTTAAGAATTAAAAGAAAAGAAAAAAACATTTCCAATACTATCTACCAAAAAAGCAAATGCAGCTTCCTGGAGACTGTGTTCTCCACAAACCGAAGCCTTGTGTTTCTGAATGTTGCCTCAAAAAGCAATCTCTTCCCTCCTTCTTTGCCTTGCAACAATCGAAGCAGCTGTGAGCTGGAGCTCAACTTTATTAGTGATTTAAAACACACCCTTGGAAACTAAGCTGGCCTTTTTTTTTCTTTCTTTTTTTTTTTTTTTTTGTTCATCCAGGTGGGAAGCGTGTTCCAGCAAATGGGAACAACACTTCAGAAAGTTCTCAAACAGATAATGCCTTCAGAGCTCAACATCAACATAATCTCCTACCAGCCATCTACCCAACAAAAGGCCAGGGCAACCTGGTAAGAAAACTAAGCCTTCCATATAAAGACAAAGATAAAATAGTCAGCTGCCAGGCTTCAACATCTTTAAAAATGCCTTTTCAATCTTTAACTTTTGTCAGGGTGGTTGTCTAGCAACCGAGTGCTGAAAAGAAACTCCACCCAAAACAAAGTGAAACAATACAGACACTTAACTTCATGAGTGCGTGTGCGTGTGTTAAGATTCTCAGCGTGCAAAGGGAGAAACTCGCTTTCAGACAATTAAAACAGAAAAGGTCCCTGAGTGTAGATGGCAGGAAAGGAAGTTGGGAGTGAGTAAAAAGCAACTTGCAACTGCGTAATGCGGGATGAGGGTATAGTTTCCACACACTGGGCTAAAGCAAGGTTTACACTCTTAAGTAATAAAAACAAACCATTAAGCTGGGCCCAGCACTGTCAGGAAGTATAAAACAGTTCTTGAAACTTTGCAGTTACTATACAAAAGCTTTTCATAAACTCTGTTTCCTGATCTTCATTAAACGTTCACATCAAGTTGCCATGGGGCAATTAGCTTGCCTCCTGAAATCAATAAAAAATCAACAATTTGGAAATAGTTGTACAGTAAAATAGTTCAATAATTATTCTCTCATAGTGTTGTGGCCAAGTGGTTCCAGTGTAAATGCAGTCCAGATGAGATCATGCTCCTTACGAGGGGAGCTTTAAGCAAATCGCTGGTCTGCAGAGAGATCTCATCAGAGCGGACGGCAACAATAATGCACTCCTGGCACTGCCTTGGACGGGGCCCGGGGCGCGGGCAAACTCAGGCTGGAAGTGGTGTTCCAGTCGGTGCCTGGCATGCTGCTTCAGCACCTCAGAGGCACTCAATCCAAAACATAGAAACCCCAGTGAAATGATAAACCCAATGAATAAAAGCGTAGGCACCCTACACTCAGCATTTTGACTTTAGAAAGGAAGAAATCAAAAATTTCCCTTAGGTATATATACACATACATATATAATATAGATGTATATATGTACATACATATATATAATATCCAAAGGAAAAACATATCTTTATGTATATAATATATGCAAATATAATATCTACATATAACATAGGTATTATATATAAAAGATACATTTGAGATAAGGAATTCATTCATCCCAGGATTTATTCAACAAATATTCAAATCTGTGTTGCTCATAAGAAATATGCAAAAGTGCTCCCCTAAGAGTAAAATGAGGCTGCCGGGTGACCCTCATGGGACATTGGCTGAAAAGGAGGTGCAAACACAAAGTTCTTTCTTTACTGATCCCCTTTGCAGAGGGAAATCGTTTCCCTTTGCTTTTTGAGCCTGAGCCCATTCACTTCAGCACCCTATGGAAGCTAGCCTCCTCGGCATCATAAATTCCAATCTCCATGAAATCAAACCTCAAATACCAGGTTGGGCAGCTTTATATCACCCTCTAGGCTCAATGGTGTTGTACAGCAAACTGTCTTAGAACTTAAAAAAAAAAAAAAAAAGTCAAGCATCATCTTTTAGAATAAACAAATGCTTCAAATGTATGACATCTAGTTGCCGCCTTCAAAGGGGAAACTTTTAACTCAGACGCTTGGCACTAAGATCACACGGGATCAACTCAGTGGACTGACTTAAGTGTTAAACTTTTTCAAAGTACGTTAAGGGCTTGCACCTGCTCCCCCATCCACATAGATGTACTGACACGTATTTGACTAAACTGACTGCGTACATGCCCAAGCAAGCAAGCGAGGCAGATTTTACAAGATAAGCAACCAAGTGTTTTCATGTCTGAGGGTGGCTAGAACACAAAATTGCCAGTCATCTTGTGGGGGAAAAGAATGCCTTTGAAAAAACTATGTAGGGCATCATTTCAGGTATGGTGAAATGTACTCCAATGCCATCCTGTACACAGGTTTTGTTGTTTGTTTTCCCCTGTAAGTGCTACTTGTTAGAGGAGCCTCGACGTGGCCCAACTTTCTGCTGTTGTGATTAAGAAGATAATTATGAGTCTTCCTTGGGGACAGCGAGAACAGCTTCACCTGGGAGCACATTACAAATGCAGAATCTCAGGCCCCACCCCAGACTTACTGAAACAACCTATAACCCGATCCCAGCGGGTCTGTATACACATTCATGCGGCATTCTCCCCGAGGCAGTGCTGGTGACTCATGCGCACATTAAAACCTAAGAAGTCTTACTTAGAGCAAGTCAGGTAGAAGTTCACTTTGAAGTGTGCAGGGCAGGGAGATGGTCAGAAACTCTGCCCTGGAGAATAGCATAAGGCTGTAATTTATGTCAGCAGGGTGGAGGGAAGAGGAGAACCATCTACCTACCCCCGTGAAGTGGACTTGCATTTCTTCCCCCATCTCATCCTACCCGCCCCTTGCAAAAAATAAGTAAAACAGAGAAGCAATAGTGCCAGGCATTCTTACCTCTTTATAACTGCCCGGTCGTGTCACACTTATCTTTATGCAAGGCAATGCTTCTTGGGCCTTACAACAAATTGGGCCAAGGAGCGGGGCTGTGGCATCTAACATTCAGTGAGTCAACATCTTAATATTAATATGATGACTATAGAATAGAAATATGCTATTTTAACAAGTGCTGTGAATTGCACAAATGATTTTTCCACCTCCAATAAAAAACTGAGGGGAAAATATAGAACTTAGATTATCTAGTGCTTATGTAGCTTGCTAGATCAGATTTACAGATCTCTCCACTCTTGGCCTCTTGAGATGCAATGTAAAGTAGCAATTGCAGGAGAAATTATGAAAAGATGGAAGCACCGATAAATGTGTAAACCATTCATCCTCCCCCTCCCCAATTTTGAAGTAAAAGAAAAAAAAAATGAACAGAGCATTCTGGACCCGCCATGCAGGTTACAATCAGGCCAAGAAGGCACATGACGCAGCCCAGACAAGCACAAAAACAGATGACACCATTTAATATACTTTGAAAGGTGATCCCCCAAATTCAGAAACTACTACACTTCTTAAAGCACCAACTCTAAAAGGATTCAAAGGTTCTTACAGAATAGTAACTGAAGATTCAAGAGAGTCAATGTCATGGGCTTAGTTGTGACACACTTTTTTTTTTTTTTCTCAGAATGAGGAACTTAAGCCAAAATGTGTGTAACGACACAAAATGTAAGAATATTCTGTTTCTCAAATGAGCTGCCAAGAGGGTCCTCAACTATTATAAAATCTCTGCAACTAAACTGAAAATGTCATCATGTATACATATGAAATATCTATTACATAATTCTGCATGTGTATATTTATACATACTGTATATGTGTATATATTTACACATATTTTATATATATACATGCAAGCGAAAACATTTGAGTTGATACCAATGAAAACCGCTTTAACCAAGTAAATCAGAACCAATGAAACAGAAATCAAGAGTGGCTGCAACTGCCAAATGGATGTAAATGCTTGTGCTATACTCTCACTCTCTAGAGCAGGGGTGGGCAAACTTTTTGACTCGAGGGCCACAATGGGTTCTTAAACTGGACCGGAGGGCCAGAACAAAAGCATGGATGGAGTGTCTGTGTGAACTAATATAAATTCAAAGTAAACATCATTACATAAAAGGGTACGGTCTTTTTTTTTTTAGTTTTATTCATTTCAAACAGGCCGGATTCGGCCTGCAGGCTGTAGTTTGCCCACGGCTGCTCTAGAGTATTTAAGCTATTAAGACTGTGCAGTCTGTCCCTCATTCCCATGGCAAGAAAGGGTGGAGAATGGCTGGAGGACAGAGCCTACCCTTTCCTGTCAAGTTGGATCTAATCCTCATGATCCTCACCTACATGAGAGCAATAGGGATACAAGATAAAAAGAAACTAAAAGATTATAACAGAAGGAATAAAAGACAGCTCGTTATTAATTTAAAAAATATGATCTACATAATCTCAAGCGAGGCAAGGATTAAACCTATCACACCCAAAATGTAACTACGTTCACGGTCATCGCAAGTTCATTTCTGGGAAGAATCTGGTTGTAAGAGTCTATCCCATTGCTAACACACCTTTTTTTTTTTTTTTTCTTTCAGCCAACGCCAAGGCAAGGATATTAGAACTAGGCCTCACCAATCTTAGCAGGACCAGAGGTGACACAAATTCCTAGAAACTGACCTAAAATACTTCCAGTAAAATAATGGGGAGTTGTGGGTTTGCTGGCTGCACTGACATACCCACCCACAGAACCCTTCCTTGGGTCTGATTTCAGCCCGGAGCACAGAAGCCCTGTCACTGTTAAGTGTTCATTCTGAGCAGCCTAATTTGACTTCATTCTGCTTGGGCATCGGTCCAATTGGCAGATGGCCTTGTAGAAGCTGATCTCAGACACTTTCCCTTTCTAATTTATTGGCACCGTTGCCTCTGTTGCCTGGGATATCATCTCTGAAACTTTATCTTGGATTCCCCAGGTTTTGCCTGTTTTGTAGCTTTGGTTTTCTCTTAAATCTTTCTGCCCCAAAGAGGTTCCTGTGAAATACTAAATCACTGGTAATTCCTTTAGTGCAAATACGAATTATCAAGTGACTTGCTTGCAAATTTCCTACCATTCCTTGCCTTTTCCCCACCTCCCTCCAAAAGGGGTAACTTCAGAAGCAAAAACATGGAAACCCAAGGTAATCACTATGAACACTGTACAAACACATCATTTTCTCTTCTTACAGGTTGGACTTTATAAAATGAAATGCCAGAGCTTTGAAATTTATTATCTGAAATAAGTTTAACATTTGGAGAAATGTGTTCAAACACGTAACCTTGGAAAGAAAAGCAAGCTGATCGAACAGAGAACGGGGTGGGCAGAAAACATGGTGAGTGCAATTTTGCTGTGTGTTGGGCGAAGTTCGAGAATTGGGTCCTTCTGAGCATAAAGAACTCCCAGATGAGGTAAAAGTTAAATGCAAATCAATTTCCAAGTCTTCATGAGGGCCACTGGAAATGAATTTTAATTATACATGACCACAATATCAATAATGAAGAAATCTTATGTTTTATTTCATCCTTTGGCCAGACCAGCCCCTTTGAAGGGACCACTAGTTTAGGAAAGAAGAACAACAAACCATTCACTTTCCTGCAGGTTTATCATTTTCCTAATTATGTCTATTGGTCCTGCTTTACTCTTTCTGCAAATTAAGGGGTGGGGGAAGGGTTTCTATATTAGATCAGCATTGTCTGGTTCTTATCCAAATATTCCACCTAATAAGGACATTAAGTTCTCATGGACTGGACAACCACTCTGCAACATTCCTGAGAATTGAATAATATAATAATCTTGAAAGTCAGCAGAGTAGATTATCCACTTTTTTTTTTTTCTGGACTTGAACTTGTGACCTTAACAGTAGCACTGCAAAAAAGCAAATGTGCTAAGCACTTTGCCAGAGTAACCTTCCATGTAGACTTTTCATCTTAAATACACACAACTGAAAACAACTACAATTTTTGGAAAATTATGTACAAACCCAATACTTCTTTTGATTACATATAAATACAAATTAGCTATTTTTCCTAAAAAGTGGTTATAATAGTAAATAAATACAAAATAAATCTGACCATTATACTTCATGTGCTGGGGTTGAACCCATATAAAATGTACAACTAAATACATTTTAAAATCTTTAAGGAATAATTCTCTGATTAAAATATTTGTTTTCCCAACTTCTTTTCGTAGATATAAATATATTTTTCAAAATAGCTGTGGTTTTTTTTCTTTCTCTCCATTCCATTCCATAAATAAAGTCTTCATTGGGAAATATTAAAGTGTCAACTTGGGTTTTTTTTTTCTCCTAAAATATATATATTTATATATATATTTATTTTATTTTGCTGTGCTAACGACACCCGCAACCCTCCACAACCATGTCCTGATAGTTCTTTAATACGACCTTTTCGTTTTCGTCAAGGTACAGCATGGAGATAGCACTCAGTTCCGTGGGGACACAGCACGCCTTAGGAATCTTAGAGTTAACGGAGTTGACCAACGTCTGAACAATGGCGTGATTAGTGGAGTTCAGGTGATCGGCCAGGGGAAAGGGGCACTCCCCGTGGCAGTAAAAGGCATGATACCCCGGGGGGGCAACGATCCAGTCATTCCACCCCACGTCGCTAAAGTCCACATACAACGGGTGCCGCTTACAGCTGGACTTGAGGCGCTTGCGCTGTTTGTGTTTCGCTTGACGCTTTTCTCTTTTGTGCAGAGGATGTCCTTTCCCATCATGGCCAAAAGTTACTAACAACGGTCTTATTTGGGACCAGCTGTGCTCGTCTTGGTGCAAAGACCTGCTAATCCTCACGTGCCTCTTGGAGACACCCGGGTTCTCCTCTAAGTGGGCCACTTCCACCACGAACCCGTGGTTGGCGAGTCTCTGCGCGGTCCACCGCATCACCGCAGGGGTGACGTCGAAACTCTCCCACCTGCTGGCATTCTGGTTCACCAACCTGGTGTCCAAAAGTCTGGTCACGGGGAACTTCGAGTTGCCTGCTGCAGGTTTTATAATTTCATAAATATTTATTCGGTGATGGAAACTGCTATTGTTTCCCAAAGTTTCCTGCATCTGTTCCCGAAAAACCTGAAGTTCGGCTGAGGTGATAAACTCCTCCGTGGGGATGGAAGTTAAGTTGAAGAAGAATCGCCGGGTAGTTTTTCCACTCATTTCAGGCAGTTCTTCCAAAGATTCTAATTTGATATAAAAAGATGGGGGCGGGGAAAAAGAAGAAAAATACTTGGGTAAGATAAGTAATGACAATCTGATTGTATGTAAGAATTTGTCAATCTCACTTCAGCCATGTATAATTGATTTCACCCATGTATAAGTTGGCAGCCAGAAGATAAAAAATTCCCCCTTTCAGCTAAAAATAGTCTCCCTTTTCTATACATTTATGTTAATATGCATATCATGGAACACAAGGTCATCATTCATTGTTATGTTTTTAATGTAATGCATGAATACTGCTTCCAGGTGGCTGTAATAATGGGGGAAATGGTGAAGCATTTCTTTGGAATTCACAGACTTTAGGGCCAAAAAAAAAAAAAAAAAAGTCAGCACTATAGTTAGTAGAGGTCTAATGAGTGAGGATTTGAGGAAATTATTGCATTTCGTAAAAAGAAAAAGGCTTTAATGTCAATCCCTTAAGCGGTATTCTAAAACATTGCTCTGCAATTTAGATGATTTACAAATCTCGATATACAGATTTCAGTTTCCTAATTAAAGACTCTGAAACTCAACATCAACGATGACATTTTGCAAAGCACACCCTACTATTTTACTCAAAAATCCAGAGACAAAGGCATGGACAGGAATCTACTTCTTTGCAAACGTAAGGGTGGTACTGGGACACTGTAGTAATTAAGGCCAGACAATTTCAAGAGAAATATCTTCCCAAGTGTTGTCTGTCCTTTCACCTCCTTATGACCTCAACATCAAAATCTCATTTTAGATGCTTTTAAAAGAAACATAATGACTCTCTTCTGTTTGTAATTCCTTTATCTTTTCAAAAAATAAATCATCTTAAAAAACAAACACCTACCCAAGAATAGACACAAAACAAAACAACTGATAAAAATCGATAAAAAGGCCATTATGACAGATGTAACACAGAAAGATAATCTCATCCTATTACAGAATAATCTTTATATATCTACTGTCATTATTTCAAAATAGACATTTGAGTGGGTTATGCATAAATGCTCTTTCTGATTTAATATTCCTGAATTTCAATAATAAGGAGTACTGTGTTTTAAGCAAACAATAAAAAATAGCATAGCACCTTGAATCAGGTAGTCTGCATGTCATCATAGGTACACAGTGTTATTAAACGGATAGTACACAACACTAGAATTTGAAATATTTAGGTTCATTTTCTTCTAGCTTTACCACATCCTGTCAGTCGACTTTCAAAAAACATATCTGCTTTATTCAGGATCCAACGTAAATGCTAACAAAAGCTCTTTGGCCACAGTTCCAGGTCATCACCTTAAGAGGATACCGTATTTTCATTAATTTTATTATTGTATTTTTCCTAACTCAAAGAGCTAGGAAACCTGTGTAATCCTTCATCATCAAAGCAGCCGTGATCAATGCAAACTAAGTGGAAGCATTGTGTTCAATAGGGGCAGTTTATGCCAAATTATGGAGCAGTGCTTCAATGTAAAGCTTCTCCAACTCTAACCTTCACATGAAACACCTAGGGCACCTTACATCTTCAAATGTAGGTTCTGATTCAGTGGGTCTGGGGTAGGGCCTGAGATTCTGCATTTCTAGGTGAGGCGATACTGTGAGCTCATGGACTGCCCTTGGAGGGTAAAAGTTTTAAGGGATGCTTTTCACATTCAAGTACAAATTGCTGGGAGCACATTTTTAAGTGCCTTTTTGTTGAATAATATGAAAATGCCCAGAACCACTCGTGTCAGCCAAGGAATGAGTTGAGGCCCAATGAATAGAAAGACCTAAAACTCATTTACTTGGACACAGAGATTTTCGGGCCAAGAAGTGAGCCCTCTAACCCACACCAACTGGGGATACCTTTTGAGAGCCACCCACATTCTAAACCGCACTGTAAGTGAGCAATACTGCAGACCAAGCACTACTTTTAAAAAAACCTTCCCACCAATGGAACTGGGCTCTCCTCAGCCATTCCCAGCAAGCATCCAGAGCTGTAGTTAGCTCCTTTTCCTCTCCTCCTTGAAATTCAGGAGCCCTCTGATATTTTCCCTGAGTGCATTCTTTAGGTAGAGAAGCCAAGGGGTGTCAGAGGAAACAGGTTACCAGAGGAAAAAAGGAATGAAGTAAAAATCAGCCATGTTCCCCAGACACAATGCCCCACAGCCAGGCCTGAGCCTGACCTCTCCGGATGCCAGCACCCCTAAGAACACCTTCTTTTCTTTTAAGAGGAAGGAAAGGCAAGTTATCCAGGGCATTTGCTGACCAGCTGTATTAATGAAGGTGCCTAGAGAAATCCCAATTGCATCAGAAACTCTGAATCTAAATCCATAAATTTTCTTTTTTTTAAATATATATTTTATTGATTTTTTTACAGAGAGGAAGGGAGAGGGATAGAGAGTTAGAAACATCAATGAGAGAGAAACATCGATCAGCTGCCTCCTGCACACACCCCACTGGGGATGTGCCCGCAACCCAGGTACATGCCCTTGACCGGAATCGAACCTGGGACCCTTCAGTCCGCAGGCCGACGCTCCATCCACTGAGCCAAACCGATCAGGACTAAATCCATAAATTTTCAAAAAATTATAAACACAGACACATGGGTACACACACATAGCCAGAGGAGGACACGGAAGGGACATTCTCCAAGGCAAGCATGAGAGACAGGTAATTGAAGTACAGATGATGAGTGTAAAGGAGGCAGAATATAGAACAGTAACCCTCTAAAGATAAAGATAAAATTGAATCAGATAAAATTGCCACCTTTTGACCAGATTTGACCTATAAAAACGGCAATTTCATGTGCTTCAAAATCTCACTGGGGATAAGTGGCAAAAGGAAAATCACTTAGTTACCTTAACAAAGGGGTGGGGTGGGGAGCACTGCTGAATAACATCATGTAATGTGAAGACCTTTCTCTGACTTTCAGCTTCATCTCAGTCAACTTATTCCTTGAAGGAGCCCTCTTTCTCCTTAATACAAAAGCCTGCAAGACAACACACCCCTAACTACAGACTCAGGTCAGAGAAGTAAGTGAGAAGTTCTCTGAAACCCCCAACATCAAGTTTTTCTTCAGGATTGAAAAATCAAAACCAATGTGAAATAAAGTAAATTAAAGGGGAAAAAAAAGACAACTTCTGCAAATGATCACAGCAAGCCTGGGGAGTCTGAAAATAGAGAGCATTTACCTAAGTAGGTAATGTATGCTTTTTTGGAGGTTTATACAGTTGTTAATTCTGTGGAAATAACTCTTGTGGAATAATCTGAACTTGCCAAGGGATTTGAGGATTCCAGCCTATCTCAGACCTGGGTTCCTGAACCCAGTTCTTAACCAAAAAAATGTTCTTCACATTTATTTAAAAGTTCTTAACCAAATAAATGAAGCTATGATGGCAAATACGTAGGGGAAAGAAAAATAAGGCAAGGGCATTTAAACCCTCCTTCAAAAGCGAAGAACCATCTATACTCTGTCAGTTCTTCATCTACATCAAAATAATCCTAAGATAAGGATGAATTCTCCCAGCCAGCCTAGGTCTACTCTGGCCTGCTCTTTCCTAGATAAGGGGAGAATATGACCTAAAAGAAAAAAGTAATAATGCTAATGATAGCCAGGGTGATGAATGCTTCTTTGAGCTGGCTTGGGACTGAGAGCTTTACATGCATTATCTCACATCAAATTGAATCCAGAGAAACTACTATCTCATTTTGTGAATGAAATAGTTGGACTCAGGTTATGTGACTTTCCTAAGGTCACAGAGCTAGTACATGAAGAGCAGAGCTATGGACTTCTGTCTATTGCATTTCCCAAGATTCTGGCCACTAGACGGCACTACATAACATAGAGATGAGTCAAAAACTCAAGCAAAAGTCAGAACTATTAGGAGTACTCTAATAATTAATATAATGATAACCATACGGTGAGTTATTTCCCAGCTAAAGGGATAGAAACACACTACCCAAGTGTGGTGGAGGGAGCACAAAGAACTAAATGAGCAGAAGAGTACAGTGGCAGGGCCTACTGGGACATACAGATCTTGTTTGGAACCACTGATATTTTGTGGCTGCCTTTTTGTCCTATAGTATGGTGAGTTTTAGCAAAAAGGTGAGTGATCATAATGTTTTGAGAATTTGCAACACAATCTGGACCGCCCCCCCAAAAAAAAGGTCCATTAAGATAACAATAACAAAAACCTGGGGATATTCCAGAAAATCAGTAAGTTTTGGAAATTACTGTCCTGAAAATCAAAGTGGTTGAGAATAATAAATGATACTTTCTAGAATATAAAATAATGGTTATAGAATTGCTATATCAAGGAGAAAAGATAAAACACAAAGGTTACACTGACTCATTTTTTTTAAAAAGACAACAAAGGAGAGGGCAGGTATAATCACTAACCCTGATTTGGCTTCTACCCACACTTAGCTCCAACACTTTTGGAATGATGTAGTGCCCTCTTATTGTCCTCTGACTACTTCATGAAATACACAAAGGGCAAGTCTAAAAAACAAAGACAAAATAGCTCAAAGAGAAAGGAGCGAGATTATAGAGCAGTGGTTCTCAACTTTCCTAATGCCGCGACCCTTTAATACAGTTCCTCATGTTGTGGTGACCCCCAATTTCATTGTTACAATTTGAATATATTTAAAGCATAGTGATTAATCACAAAACAATATGTAATTATATATGTGTTTTCCGATGGTCTTAGGCGACCCCTGTGAAAGGGTCGTTTGACCCCCAAAGGGGTCGCGACCCACAGGTTGAGAAACGCTGTTATAGAGGAATCTCTCTCTCTCTCTCACACACACACACATAAGAGAACAGAAAACAGTGCAAGAACTACCACTGGGCACCACAGCCTCAATCTCTCTGAGCACTTCCAAATAGAATGTCTCTCCTACTCATATGGGTCTTTCATAATCACACTGAAATACCTGGGGACACTAGGGAAGCACACCAGGAAAGTGTTGCTTTCAGGGGTGTCTAATGTCCAAATCCTTTGGTTGCCCTGGGAATGTGACCCAAGTTCTCCTTCATGGGGAATGTTCCTGTTGTACAGATATTATCACAATAATTCTATCGGTGGGAATGCGGTTAATCTTAATGTCAAAACTTTTGTCACAGAGGCAAATAATTCAGTTATTTCATGCAAAAAGACTGTCTTTCAGAGTCTGGAGAGCAAGCATGTGGTCCTTGTATATTCCAATATGACAGGAAACTGTAAAGACTGTTTGCACAGCCAATGAAGTCAACCCATTTCAATGTGTTTCTCACTACAGCAAAACAAAACACT
>NW_006286587.1:3944720-3946851 GCF_000327345.1 Myotis davidii | reverse complement strand
TAGAGAAGTAATTTTTCTATACTCAGTGGCAGTTTGCAAGGCTTATGTGACCGAAGCACTTCTTAATGACTTTGAAAAAAGAAATTTTTTTCAGCACTTGGGCTTTCCCGGATAAAAGCCATTGCAGAAAGGACAAGACAAAGTTTAAGAGGAGAAATGACAACTGATAATTTTGTCTCAGATCACCTTCCATGTGGTCCCTTTATCTTCACACATTGGTTGGAAGAATGCCATCATATCTCTTGTCTCGTAATTTCACCAAATCTCCCAGATCCCACCCACAAATAAAACCAACAAGTAATTCTTGGAATCCGACCCTTTGGTCCTTTACCAGATAAATACCTATTAATTCTATATGAACCAAATTCTCCTTTTAAGCCAGCAGCCTTAATCATATGGTTTATTAAAAGACTTTTAGTGCTATCCATGCCACAGGATGTTTATAAAAACCAAATCCTGGTTATACAGATATAAAATGGTCTTCAAATAGTGCAATATGTAGCCTAATGTTGATATATTAGTTGTAACAAGAAATGGATTTGCTGAAATTTGGGGCAAAAATTACATAGCTTTCCTCCATCATCTAACTGCATTAAGACCTGAGGTTATTAAAAGTTGATTTTAAGCAAGTTGGTAACTTCTGTACTATTTCACACATAACATTTACATTTTTTAAAGATGCAGCTTCTGACCTATTAACTAAGCATGCTATTTAAGTTAAAATAACACATTCAAATAATTTGCAGCCAGTTCAGTTTTGATTAAGCCACTTCTAGAGAAAGAAATATATAGACGTCACTGATGGAATCCTCATGCACCTGAGGGTTTTGGGTGCCAAATGATTTAAATGATCTCCCTTTTATGTTATAAGAGACACATACTTGGCCTTAACAGTAAAGAATGGTTTCCATGCTAAACTTCCAGGAGAGGTGGCTCAAGCAGCCGTTCCTAATTTTTCTACCCCCCCGAAAAACTATTCTAACCAGCATCAGCTGAAAATGATGAGCTGGCTCTCTAATCTTCGCAAGGTTATGATGAAATTTACCACCTCAGCAGGGCTAGGCAAGAAAAAGGGAACTTCGCTCCCAGCTCTCCAATAGCCAACAAGTGGTTGCCCGGTGACATGCAACTTTGTACCCTTCTCTAGAACTTGAAGGAACCTGTGCTCTATTTAGAATGTATTAAGCCAAAGGGGCAATATAAAAGTGTAGAAAAAGAACTGAAGTGGAACATAGTTTTGACCAGTTGCTCTAAAAATCTAGGTACAATACATATCTCACGAGCTGCTCTAAGACATTTCATATCCACTGAATGCCTTTCTGATGAAACCAGCAGAACACCCTACCTTAGGAAAACCGCATCCAGTATCATAAAAGAAAATCCACATTTCAATGCACGTGAAGGAAAACAGGCAGCTGCTGCAAAAGCTTCATCTGAGGCTTCCCTAGTCTCTACTGGGAGTTCATCTCAGATTTAAGCACAAGACAAGAAAGTCATTGTGGAAACAAGAAGATTGATTGTGGAATTGATCTCCCACGGGGATTAGACAGGGATTCGAAATTTTCCAAACCAGGCCCAGATCAACTGTAAATTAGAAAGACTTTGGGCCCTGGGCTTTGATTTTTCAATACAAGCTCTGAAAATTCTGCCCTTGGCTCTGTCTAGCCTGAAACCCCCGCTTAAGCAGGAGAGGCAGATTTATAGAGTGAGGGTTTCCAAACAGACGGAAAGTGATCCCAATCTGCCCTCCTCCTTCTCATCTTCCCCTATGGAATTCTTGCACGTTTAGCTGACGAGGGGCATGCCTTTTGCCCTCATCTTTCCCATCACTTGATTTCTCTCCAGTTCCAGGAGGAGGAGTCGCTCTGCTGGCTGCAAGCCAGGAAAAGGGTGCGGATTTACCAGTGGGGAATCCCTGGCTCCCCCACCACACAGGCAGGCGGTGAGTTACAGCCAGGTTCGGAAAGGTTCTATCAGAGAGGAGACTGGAAAAGGCTTCCGTGCCCTGGCCAAGCTGCCCTTCCAGGGATGCCCGCAGTCTGCCCAGGGTGGGGCGCTTTGCGGGAGGACTCCCCGCCCCCGTCCCCGCCCTCCCTCCCCTGCTCCACGCCTCACCTTCGTGGTGGAAGCT
>NW_006286587.1:3943570-3944404 GCF_000327345.1 Myotis davidii | reverse complement strand
TCCTCCACCAGGGTGCCCACCTGGCTTGCGCCATTTGCGGGGCTACTTCAGAGCAGCTGAAGCTAGGACGTTTCGGAGAATGGAAGGGCCCCAGTTCCTGAGCCTTCAGGCTTTCTCCCTCCCATTCCCCTCTTAATTCCTCTGACATTCCCCCCGGCGTCAATGACTGTCACCTCTATTTTCTATGAGACTCGCGCCGAAACTGTGCGGGGAACCTGGGAAAACCACGACTGGGTCTGACACCCCTTGTTTGTCCTCTAAACATACGCAAGCACACACTGCTCAGCGCTCGCTTGCAATAAAAACACGCACAAATGGTGCATGTGACTTCCTCAGAGGCACTGTATAGAACTTCCTGATGTACACACAACGTCTATGAATTCCAGACCTGGTAAACTCAAGGCCACAACTTCCGAAGCCACTTACAACTTGTGGCCCACGCCTCTAACCTCAGGGATGCCAGGACAGGCCACTCCAATCCCGGACCCTTCCCCCTGATGCAGTCAAGATACAAAGCTATCTTCCTGGGATTGCGTTAATGGCTAATATCTATGAATTCACATGTCAGTACAAGGTGTCCCTCGAATTCCTGGAAACAAACAGGGAGAAACCCCAACTTTCAGTCAAGTCCCAAACGGGACGCGGCTCCGAGCAGAGACAGCAGGTCTCCTGGAGAAACTTGACGAAGGGAGAAGGGATGTCCCCCGGCAGGACATACAGGTTGGCAGCTAACGGGTGAAAGCCAGGGGCATCCTCTCCAGGGGATCTCTGACTTTCTTTAATCATCTAAGTGTTAACAGCCCTAATAAAATACCTAAGAGGAGGAGGAGGAGG
>NW_006286587.1:3943178-3943454 GCF_000327345.1 Myotis davidii | reverse complement strand
TGGAGGGGGGTCTGTTTACGTCCCGCCTGGCGGGACCCGGGATGGGGAAGGACTCAGCTATAGCGGCCGCCCGGGCACCGCGCCCACCCCCCGAGTCTGAGCCCCGGGCCCACGTCCTCTACCTTTAGGAGACCGCAGACCGTCTAAGAAGCACGCGGGGACACGTCCATTGAAAGAGCCTCCACATGGAAAAAGCTCTGGCCGAAGGACCTGGCGCGGGGAGCGAGTTCCCTTCCTTTGCCTCCTCCTTCTCCTCCCGGGTGCCGGCCGGGCAGT
>NW_006286587.1:3933447-3942140 GCF_000327345.1 Myotis davidii | reverse complement strand
GCCGCTGACGGGGGCGCTCGCGCCTCCAGCCCCTGTCCTCACCGGGGGAGATCTCCTGGGGCGCCTGACCCTGGCTCTCGCTCCTGGGGCGCCGTCCGGGACAGATGAGGGGGTTAAGCCCGGATTTCCCTAACTGGCCCGTTATTTAACTTTCAGTTTGAAGTTTTTCGGTAATAGACCATTCAAAACAAAACAAAACAAAACTCAACCAAGTTACAGGGCATCGTGGCATAGGCGTGGGGTAGACAATTCTGTAAAAGAAAACTAGAGTTTGCAAACTGGGTGTTATTTAAGCTTTAACACAGAGATATATGTTTGTATACATGTAAATACATGTGTACATTTATATTTATGTAAATGTGCACATATTTTATTCGGATAAATGTAATATACAAATAAACGTGTTTATGTCTCTATAAATATACCTATACATGTAAGTATATGCTAATGAAAGCACATATGTCTATAACTATGCCTGTATATGTGAAATGGATGTCATCCTGCTATACATGACACGTGCAATGGACTGTGTGTGTGTGTGTCAGCGTGAAGAGAGGATGAGAGGGATTTTATTTCTTTTTATGGTAGCAATCACTTCATGCCTTGTGATATTTATCTCGCCCAGCTCTGAGGCAGGTGATGAGTAGTTCAGAGGAAGGTAAAATAATGCACAGTGTGAGCCAAGCCTACAAGACAATTCTGGTTTGAGACCTTAGAACCTTCTGTTCCAACCCCTTCCACCAGGCCCCAGCAGCAGACTGTGCCATATGGTCTAGCTCCTCCGATGAAATATTCCCCAAGTCCACTGCACTCTGAGTTTCCAGGCTTCCCCCTCCCTCTCGGAATTCCACGGTCCTCCACACAACGTGCAATGGAGTCACCCAAAGGATCCCAGAAGCCAAGGGTGAAAAAAATGTTGAAAAAGGCCAGATGGCAAAACCAAGCTTGCCTGCACAGCACCTTGAAGTCTGCGAAGCAGAAAGGGAAAAATCTGATTCGGGAGCTCATAACAATCTACTACCCATGTGTATTATTTTTTCAGTGGGGAAGCTAAAACAATTCCAGGTTCTGCTCACCTAAATCGGATTAGCAACCCACAGAGGGGAATTAGGCACTGGCTGTTTCTGAAAGTATAAAGGTCAAATAAGGTATTTCAGAGGAAACCTACCTACTAGGAAAATAAATGGGGAGCTGGGGTTCAGCAAGATATTCAAGCACTTCTTTCCCCCCCCTGAAAATAAAGGGCCATGAAAGTTGACTGTTATTCTGAATCACTGGACACCGAACTTGGCAATAGAACAGATTCTACTCACAGACACAAGTTTAAAGTGTTTATTGTGCTCTCGAAGCTATTTCCTTTCCTAAAGTTTAATTGAGAAGTTAACAATTGTTTCTGTCATCAGTGAGATTTAAAAAACAAAACAAAACTGATGAGACCTAAAGCAGTGTGTAGCTTTTAAAGGGAAAGGAGAAAGTTGATAGCTGTTGGAAGCTCTTCAAGTAAAGATGAAAAATAAATCTCTGGTGATGACATCAAGGATGTCTCCCAGCTTTAGGCCTTCATAACTTGCGAAATGGGAACCTTGTTAGTTTGTGAAATAATCTTCGATAGTCACGAGTCTGAGGGAAACCTGGCGTTTCTGGACACTCTATTCCGTTTCAGTCTTGCCCATCACAGGATCGCTCTGTGGGTGATTGTGCGATTTCTGAGGGACTGCTGAATGAACGCCTTTCCCAAGCACAACTTCCTAAATTTTGGCTCTCTTTCTGTCTTAAGAGCCAGTCAGTCTCTTTGGTTGTTTTTTAGAGATGGCTGCCCTCTTGTGGTAAAAATGAGTTCAAACGCCTTGGAGAGAGAAGTCAATAAAATAGATAATCTCTAAAGACAGCATTGGGATACAAAGTACAGGATGACCATACCTATTCAATTTTTACGCAGTAGGAATAGTTAAAAATGATAAATCGAAATGGAGATGAGCTATCTCTTTTTATTCTCTGTGTTAATAGCCACCTTCAACCTTCATCTCAGAACGCAGGGTTATTAGTTTGAGGCAACCCTATCTGTTTGCCTTTAAAATACCACCAATTGCTAGCTATGGGCAATTCCATCTCTTCCAAAGGTTCAGTGAAAGTTTTTCATCCCATAAGGTGAGATTTATTCTTTCTTGGTGTATCAAATTTGGTGTATTTGCCAGGTGTGGGGCATGGGAAGCGTGGGAGTGTGAAATTGTTTGGGGGAGGGAAGATGGTAGTTTCAAATTCAGCCTGAAAACTTCAGAGCGGGCAGCAAGTTATGTAGAAAAGAAAAGCAAAACCTACCAGGTAAGGATTCTGTATAGAGGAGGTTGCTGCTCTTCCAGTCATTTCTTGCCAGTTTTTGAAGAGATACCAGAAATCCGCATTTGATTCTGTGTGGACTTGGCCTGGTATGAAATTAAGTACTTAAAGAGTCATACTTTGGCAACTTCTCCTTTAGAAGTTCAGCCCAGATAATGTTTTATTGCATCCTGAAGCTATTAGCATTCACCATTGTTCTTGCTAGGCCAACCATTATGCAAATGAACCTTAAAATAATGATCCTCACTATTGTAAGGGCTATAGAAGGCATTCAATGATCCATGTTCCTTGTAATTGTCATTCCACTGAAACCTGTGGCAACTCCCCAGAGAAACCTCCAGGCTTCTTAACATATCTCTTGCTTTGTTACTAGTGTGACACCCAACACCAATTCTACCTGGATGAGTTTCTTTCACAGGAACCAGGAGGAACCGCAAAAGGGCAGCACTTAGTCAAACTTTTACCTATTTGATGTATATTTAGATATGGTAGGAAGGATGGGTGCAGTGGAGTAATTTATTTGCAAAACCAGGCCTAGTAGGTCAAATCAGGGTTATTGATTTCATCTTAAAAATTAAGAGAGAATGCATTTTGTGACTTGACTAGATTGCATTTTAGGATGCACACAGTAAGCGGTCTACAGATAAGACATGGTTGGGTGACTTAGCTCCTAATTCTGTGGTTCGGCAATGGATAGCTGAACTTAAAATAATCATCTCTTCACCTCATCTGTTGATCAGGATAAATAAATACATGGTCTGCCTGTCTCAGATAACATGTATGGACTTGGAAAATTTAACAATATCCTACATAAAAGATCCTGATTGCTATGCACTCTATGTATCTTTAAATGCATTTTTGGCTTTCTGACTAAAATATTATGGTCGATTTTGAGAGAGATAGGACTTTTTATACCTTTTTCCTTGTTTCTAACTATTTTTATCATATTACTAAAGAGTGGGTATTTTTCAAGAAAGGTCATCACTTGGGTCAACCTAAGGCAATAACAAATTCTCAGTCTCACTTCCTTCATGAATAATATGTAGAGATTAATAGCTGATCTCCTCACAGAGCTGTTGTTAAAAATAAATGTGAAGATATGTGTCAAGACAAAATGTTGCAAAATTAGAATTACTATACACATGCAAATTAAGATAATTGATTCTTAGAAGAATGAATGTTTTCTTATTTTTCTTTTGCACTTGGGAGATACCACAAATGAATGTTAAATAAACACATGCACCAGAAAAATCATAATGGTCTTCCAATAAGCTATTTTAGATATCTATTCAAATTATTTTATTACCAACTATCAACATATTTGTCTAACTTGTCAATAATATTTAAATGTTTTGATCTTGTGTTAATTAGATTGTGAAGAGTCAATGATTCCATACAGTAGGAGTCTTGATTTCATTTAGTAGGAGCAACCCAAAGCCATGACATCAGATAAGAAAATGTAGGATTGCCCTGGCTTGTGTGGCTCAGTTGGTTGGGCATCGTCCTGTGCACCAAAAGGTTGCTGGTTAGATTCCCAGTAAGATCGCATGTGGGTTGTGACCTTGAACCCTGGTTGGGAGCTTGATCCCTGGTTGGGGTCATGCAGAAGTCAGCTGATCGATATCCTACTCTCACATGAATGTTTCTTTCTCTCTCTTTAAAAATCAATAAAAATCTTTATTTTTAAAGAAAGTAAAATGTAGTGTTGTGTTTTGAGGACCAAGGTTGGTAGTTCATATTTGGAGTTGGGTTTGGATAAGGACAAGGCAGTACATACTAAGTTAAGTATTATCCTTATTCTTCAGGCCGGGATCCAGCAGGAAAACGATGGCACATTCTTTAACAAAGAATTTAACAAAGTTTACCAAAAGGAAATGGTACAAAAGTGTGGGTAGAGTTGAGGGAAAATGACAAGGAACGGTGAAGTACCCTGCCCTGCTTTAGGAAGCTCTTCAACCCTTAAGTCTACAGGGGTATGGGGTGAACAGGGATAGCCTAATAGAAGCTAGAGCCATTGGCAGAGTGGGGACCCTCTGATTGAGGGACCCCTGGGAAAGAGCTGGAAGTGAGAACAAATGGCTCAACCTTTCTTCCCTCCTAATCTCTGAATATCTGTTGATTTCTCCGCTGACCTAATTGGACCAGAAGACGTACTTCAGTCACCTAGTGCCATGTAACAAGCTACCACAAGTGTAATGGCTTGATGCCCCTTTACCTCACAGTTTCTATGGGTCAGGAATCTACTTAGGGTCTCACAAGGCTGCAGTCAAGGTGTTGGTCAGAGCGGCAGCCTCATTTAAGGCTTGGTGTACATTTCCAAATTCACAAGCTTCTTGGCCTAATTCATTTCCTTACAGCTTAGAATTCACTTATGATCACTTCTTTTGTCCAGTCAAAGAACATCTCTTTACTAGACCTTATTCTAAAAGACTCACCTGATTGTATTAGCCTGACCTGGATAACCTCCCTTTTGATGAACTCAAATTGATTAGGAACCTTAATTATATCTACAAAACCTCATCACCCATTGCCATATAACATAACCTAATAAGAGGAGTCATATCCCATCATATACATACACCCAGATCATTCTCAAAGGGAGGATATTATGTCGAAGCTGGAAATCTCAGTCTACACAACCCACAGAGATTAACCTGTCAGTCACAGAGCAAGGGTGGATCTGGGGGTGCAAAGAGAGAATACCCAACATGGTCAGTTTTGAAAGATAAGCAGACTTCAAGACCTTGAGATTGTTTGCTTTTTATTTTAAATTAAAAAGAAAATGTATTGATTTTTAGAGAGAGAAGGAGAGGGAGAGAGAGAAACATTGATGTGAGAGTGAAATATTGATTGGCTGCCTCCTGCACGCACCCCAAAAGAGAGCAAACCCACAACCTGGGCATGTTCCCTGACATGGAATCAAACCGGCAACCTTTCAGTGCAGGGGACAATGCCCAACCAACTGAACCACACTGGCCAGGGCATACCTCAAGATTTTTGACTGGTAGTCTGAGAGTTTGGACTGTATTCTGTATAAATGGATCATTGTGAAATAATTTTACCAGAGGAATGGCATGGCTGGAGATGCATGTTAGTAAAAAAATTTCATGTGTGGTAGAGTATAGTGGAAGGGAAAGGGGAGTATAGAGAAACTGGAGGTAAAGGGACCAGATAGTAGCTTTTGTAATTATTCATACAAGTGGTAATGGGGGCCTAAAGTCCACATGAAAAATAAGCTTATGTGAAAACTACAAAGGAGATGAGATGGGCAAGTGTGGCATGGAAATGGGTAGAGGGAGGAGTACCTGTAAGTTTGGAGCTTGGGTGAGAGACAACTAGAAGTGCTGATAAGAGTGAGGAGTGTGAACAGGAACCAATGGGAAATTCAGGGGTGGTTCTTTGTGGAAGTACTTATGAGAGGCTGGTTAAATATCCTCATGGAAGTATAAAACAGATAATTAGACACTGGTCTGGGGTTCAGGAAAAAGCTTAGGGGATTGTGTTGCAGATTTCTGAGCTAAGGCTTACCCATACAAAGAGGAATAACTGCCAAAGAAGGTATAGAAGACGTTGCAGAAAAGTTTTAGAGAAGTGAAAAACAGACAATGGTAACTTGTCCTAGAATTCATTGGAAGGGTTTCTTTCAGAAGAAGAGGCTGGTCCACAGTCTTCAGTGCCGGTGAAACTTGGGGAACAACAGATAAACTAAGAGTTTACAGCACCTCTTTGATGTTGTTTCTAGATCACAGGATAGAAGAAAAATGAAGTGGGAAGGAGGCTACATGGAACTGAAGGAGGAGTGAGGTGAGGTAGTTGAATAAAAAAGTGAAAGAACATAATGAGAAGGAAATATTGGTATTTGAAAAGTATCTCCAAATAGTTCATGAAATAGTTAACGCTATCTGGAGGCCTTTAGCAAAACCAACACAGGGTTTGCGCATTGGCTTTGTTGGAAAATTTCTGTATGGTTATTTCCTTTTTACAAGAAGAAATCTCCCAGGAGAATAGTATATTCCTGAGTTTTAATTAATACTCAGGGATTCTTCATCTACTATTTATAACTTTATTTGCATGTTTCTGCACCTGTCACAATTTGTTGGGCCACATGCAGTTCAGTAAGTCTGGCATAGTTACTTCTAGACTGTGAGTCATCCTCATGGCTCCATAGAACCCACATTGGACCAATGGCAAATTCTTTTCATCTCCGTTACCTACTAATTAGTAAGAGAATTTTGCAAAGGTAAAAGGGCTTTGAGGGCAGCAAGGTTAGAATTATGATAAAAATGCTTAGATTGAACAATAGCAACTCAAGAGAATCATGTTGACCAATGGTTTTTAATGGATATTCTGGTGGTGGGAATATTACACAAATTGTCTTAATGGGAGACAAAAAATGTTTTGCCTTCTGCCCTAATTAATGTAGAACTGGCTGACTGAGCAAATAATTCAAGATATGTGTGACTGGAGAGATTTTGAGAAAATATTTCATCCTCTAGTATTTACTCTATAATGACCCACTCACGGGCACTGAAGACCCAATGTAACCCATATGTCAATGGCCACACAGCTCCCCAGCCCAGACCTCTCCAGTGCACACCTGATTGCCAACTGAGGCCCTTCCCCATGTGAAGAAGTGTGCTCTGCTCACATGTGTGGCTGGCCAGAAGAGCTAGGAAATTATTACCCACCCAGGAACAGCACTCAACTAATCACCTCCCTCAGACCTCTGGGTGGGGTACTCTGAAGTGGGGTACTCTGAGGTGTATGCTCGAAACTGACTCCCAAACTTCCAGTCACCCACAGTGATAATTGGCTTGATAATGCCTCCTTTATTGGAGGCCTTCCCTTCCCTGCCTCGATTCTCCATTCCCCCGATGGTGTTTTTTCCTCCACTTCCCTGGAACTGACTTGTACTCAAATCCCTGTCTTAAAGTCAGCTTCTGGGGCAACTCAAAATAAACACTGGATATTCTACTGACTTGAGATAGCCCTATCTGAAGTGCCTCAAATTCAAATCACACTCTGCCAAGATTGAAATGAAATTGTTGGCTTTGGAAACCTATTTCCTTCACTTTGTTCATTTATTCATTCAATGACTTTTACTTTTCCAGGCTCTGCTAAGTTTCTGGGGCTACAAAGATGAATAGGGTGAGTTATACAAACCAATCAAATAGAAGTTTACACAAGGTACAGAAATGGAACCAAGAATAGAGTGACCACCTTCCCTTGCAGATCACATGTTTCCTCGGGGCGGGGGGCAGTGGGGGGCAGAGAAGGAATACTTGAGTTGAATCATGAAAACTGAGCAGGTGTTGGGAAGATAGGCAAGGGGGAAGGGAATTGCAGGCAGGAGGAACAGCAGGGGTAAAGGCAGGAAAGCATGAAACATCAAGATGCATTAAAGAAATGGCCGGCAATTTAGTGTGACTGGACAGAAGAGGTGAAAGGGGTGCCAGCATTTTGCTGGGCAAAAGGAATTTGGACTTTTCCCCATAGGACCTACTTTGAGAAAAATCTTTTTTGGTAGAAGTGAGCATGATGGCTTGGAGGAGCGCCAGATCGGAGGCAGAAGGACAAATTAAAAGGGTGTTGTAATTATTTAAGCAAGAGATGAGGAGTCCTTGAACTCAGCAAAAGCATGGGGTGAAGGAGAAGGCTATAGAAGACTAAAAAGATAAGATGTTATGGCACGTAGCCCACGGGGAATGAAAAAGGAGTTGGAATGACATTAACCAGCATAGAAAGTGCAGAAAAAGGAACATGCTCAATTTATAAGTATGTAGAGATTTAGAAAATTCTTTAAAAGATTTGTGTGGCTTCCAGAATCCAAAATTTAAGTTCCCAACTATCAGTGATTATAGCCTGAAAATTATTCCCCCAAAGTCATTCATGTCAGTAAGCATATATCCAGGAATAAGTGAAGTCTATTTACAATGAGAAACTAATCATTTTAAGGTCTTAGGGTGTTATTTTGTTTGAGCAATTAATAAAAGACCAATTTGCATGCATAATGTAGTTAACAGATGGGCAATATTTGGCCTAATCCCAGAGTAGAAAAAATTTATAAGACAAATAAGGAAAACAGCCATTACATTAAATACCTTGAAAGTTAATGTTAACAGCAGACCTTCTGCATTTCTAACAATTAAATTTTGCTAACTTGATACTGACTCAGCAAACTACTCTTTCAGCATCTTACTAGACCAGTAAACTACTATGTACAGAAAAGATGCACATTTAGCGGTGTTAATTATTTTAATATGCTGATGAATAGAATTATTACATATTACATTTCAGAAGTGAAATAAAAGCTGAAATTTTACTTATTTACTAGAGGCCTGATGCACGAAATTCGC
>NW_006286587.1:3887875-3933372 GCF_000327345.1 Myotis davidii | reverse complement strand
ACACACACACACACACTGCAGCTCCGGAAGGACGTTGGGCGTTGGGTCTTATTAGCCTATTACACTTTTATTATTATAGATACACTACATAAAATTATAAGAAAAAATGTCACTAAACAAAACTTATTAATTTTTGATTATTTTAAGTTTGCTGAGGTTCCCATAATGAAAATTGCAGGACATGTTAATGACCAAGTATTCTCTTTGTACCAGCTGTTGATAAAAAATAAACAAACATATAGAGAGGGAAATTTATCACATTTATTTTGACAATTTGGGATACTAAGGAGTGGTTGTTGCAATGAAGGAAAGAGGGAAGGAAGGAAGGAAGGAAGAAAGGACAGAAGGAAGAAAGGCAGGCAAAAAGGAAGGAAGGAAATTAATTCCACTTGTTATGTATTCATTTGCCATAAAAGTATTATAAGGAGTGAAGATCTATAATTATTTAAGTGTTCTTATTATTTGAATTCAGAGTAAGTCCCACTTTGCTTTAATTTAGCTAGAGATTACTACAGTATCCCAAAGTGCCAAACATAGAATCAGACACAACCAGAACCATTTGACCATTTTCAGTCCAAGTGCATTTGCTAAACATTCTCCTTGATACATTCTAAGTGATTCTCATTATGGAACTACAAAGAGATGTCCGAATTGCATTCCCACATGTCCTTCATTTTCAGCAAAAACCAAAAAAGCTTTCTTACACAGGAAGTAACTTTCAGATCAGTTGTCTTTTGCTTCATGTCCTACATCAGTAATTGAAACTAATATTGATTCGTTGATGCTTCCTCCATGTGGTTAATTTGGCTCCTACCTTCAATGAAGACACAAAAGAAATGGAATGATAACAGCTCTTTTCCAGTTGTCTTTCTATTTATTTTTTAAAATAACTTGAGTGAGGTGGACTGACCTTAAAATTGAACACTTTCAGAATTATATTCTAAGTTATTTTCCTCTTGTGTTTCATAGTGTTTTTGAGCAGTGGTCTCTCCTCCAAGTCCACTTAATAGGAAAGCCTCCAAGGAAATCTATTTTCAATAGAATGAGAAGATCTCATTTTGGAGAAAGCAGTTTCAGAGCTGGGAGTTGGGGAAGAAGGACTGGGGAAAGGGCTATTACTGTCTTGCCACAAGGACCTGCTGCCATCAGGGGAGAAAGAATGCAAAGGGCAAGTGCATAGCCCCAGAACAGTGGTCACTTAGTCAATCAAAAGTATTGTTCCCAGTTTATAAAATATATAAATACTTAGGAAATTCACTTTCCTTTTAATATAAGAGTTTATAAACTATTAAGAAATTGATAATGATGAAATCACATTTTCTTTTAAATAATACTTCAAAGTATTTCAATAAAGTAAAGAAAAAATTATGACTCACAATTCCATTACCCAAATAACCTGTTAAGTTAAAAAAAAATAATTCACACGTATGTTAAAAAATTTAAACAGCACCAAAACATATAAAATGAAAGTAAAGTTCTCCTTCCTTCTTTTCTCCCCAAAATGACTTTTTCTAAAAGTAACTAGGGGTAAGTGGACATGTAACCTTATGAAAATTAAAACATTATGCTAGCATACACACATATGCATTTGTGTGCAAATATTTTGCACAAAGAACTAATATCTCACACACTGATGTCCATATCCTACATTTTTAAAATTAAATACATATACTTTGGAGATCTTTTTACACAGATCTGACTTATTGTCTTTGAGGGTAATATTATTGCCATGATTTCTTTAATTTCACCCTCCTGATGAACATATATTTTCAGAGTGTTTTTGTTGTTGTTGTTTGTCTTAAAAGAATGTTTTAATAATAAATTTATATAAAGGTTTGCAAGCATGTCCAGAGGCACATTTCTAACAATAGATTTTTCTGGATCACAATGCATGTATTTAAAAAAGATTTTGAAAGTATATAGCTGGACTGTCCTTCAAAAAAGTATGTGCTAATTTATTTTAGCATGAACAGCATCTTCGTTAAACTTGTGTGCCATCAAATGTTGGTAAAATGGAAAGATAAAATGCCTTTTTCTTACTGACATAAAAAGCAAACAATACAAACATTACAATACTATTATCAAACCTAAATATTTTCTTTTTCATTTTCCAGCCTCTTTACATGTGAAAGAAATTAGTCTTCTGACAGAAATGTGTTATATATATTTCTACATCTTTGGCTGGCTTATGACTTTATGATGCACTTTTTCAGTATAGATATTTTAAAAATTTAGATTAAATGCATTTATCTTTAATTTTGTAACTTCCATGCTATATGCTTTAATTCAAAAGGACTTTTAATACTCCATATCATATATTCACCGATGCTTTCTTATAATATTTTAATGGATTCCATTATTCATCTTTAAATCTTTGACTCAGCTGGAATTTATTTTGCCTTGCCAGTTTCCTATCATATATATTAAATTATCCATTTATTATTACTGGTTTCAAATGTAATTTTCCATTTATATGTGGGACTATTTTATTGATCCATTTCTTTTTTTATCTAATTGCATGGGCTAGTCTTCTCCTGATGGAATATAAAGTATGAAGGAGCAAGGATCTTATATACCTTGTTTGTAGTTAAACCTACACTGTTTAAAACAGTGCCTGAACATAAAAGGCCTCAAATAAACTACAGTGGGGCCTTGACTTACGAGTGTCCCGACTAACGAGTTTTTCGAAATACCAGCCGTCTCTCGGCCGATTTTTTGCTTTGAGTTGAGAGCTAAAATTCGGGTTATGAGCCAGCTTCAGATACCCCACTGCTAGTTGGTGTAGCGAACATCACAGTGAACGCCACAACATCAGCCCAGCATCACGTGTCTCACTCGTTCACTTTTGATTTGACATACGAGTAATTTGAGTTATGAGCTCCATCACAGAACGAATTAAACTCGTAAGTCAAGGCCCCACTGTAGTTGAACACATGAATAATAGAAAGCTCTATTTCTTGATTCATCAACTTTAGATATCACCTATTGATTGTCCATATAGAAATAGGGAAATCAGTACAGGGACACATTTTTTCAGCTCTGTCCTTCACCTCCTGTTTTCCTATTGCTTTATTATCATAAGTGTTCAATAATTAGAATATAAACTTTCTGAAATCACATTTTGCACATTTATTTAATTAGTTTTACATGTAAATGAGTACAGTGCCTCTCCTTGTAGTCTTATTGGGGCTTCTCCTAAGGTAGGTTTCATGAAATTCACTTTACTCATTAAATGAAAGAACTAACAGTTACATACTGCTTCCTATATGCCAGGCACTATTCTAAGTGCTTTACAAATATTAAGTAATTTATTAATTTAAAAATTCTAGTTCTTGAGTCTTTGCAGATGATTCAATTGCATTAAAGTTATATGCCCTCTTAGCTTAGTTTAGGATTTTTATGTCAACCTCTCTTTATACAGCCTCTATCCCAAATAACTTGACATCACTCCACTGCCTCAGACAATGGATATTGCTGTGGAGAAGTTGGAGGCCAGTTTGATTTTTACTCTTATTCGCAACTTGCTGCTTCTACCTGTATTCCTGAAAAACACCTTGACCTTCAAAGTTGAAATTTTAGCAGGATGTATCTGTGCGTGTGATTATTTATTAGTTTATCTTAGAACACATTAAATAGCACACTTGATTTGTTTATTTAAATCCTTTTCATTCAGGTAACATGTTCTTGTATTATATATTTAATCTCCCTTCCCTTTCATTTAAGATTACTTGTCAGGATCCTTTTTTAAAAAATATATTTTATTGATTTTTTACAGAGAGGAAGGGAGAGGGATAGACAGTTAGAAACATTGATGAGAGAGAAACATCAATCAGCTGCCTCCTGCACACTCCCTACTGGGTGTGTGCCCACAACCAAGGCACATGCCCTTGACCGAAATCAAACCTGGGACCCTTGAGTCTGTAGGCTGTTGCTCTATCCACTGAGCCAAACCAATTAGGGCAGGATCCTATTTTTAAAATTAAAAAATTATTGAGGTATAATTGATATAATAGATAACATAATATAGTTTCAGCTATCCTATCTAATAAAAGAGAAACATGGTAATTGGCGTATGACCACTACCCTTCCCATTGGCTAATCAGGGCGATATGCAAATTAACTGCCAGCTAAGATGGCGGCCGGCAGCCAGGCAGCTTGAAACTAACATGAGGCTTGCTTGCTTCAGTGACTGAGGACTCCAATGTCCTCCCCCCCGCCCCCCGCCTTGCTGGCCTCTGAGCCTGCAATTTAAGAAACATTATAACAAATATAGAAGCTAAACAAAACCCCAGAAACCAACTTTCAGCGAGCTGGGATCTCAGAGCTGGAGTTGATACAGAGTTTCGATTATAGAACCTAAACAAACCAGATACCTGCTTTCAGCAGCTGAGGACTCAGAGCTGGAGCCAGGCTAAAGCCGGCCCAGAATTTAAAAAAAGAAAGAAAAAAAGGAGCAGTTGGGAGCTTCAGTCCCAGACTGAAAACAGCCCTCAGCCCCTCACCCAGACTGTCCAGGCACCCCAGTGCGGACCCCCACCCTGAAGGGTGTGTGACCAGCTGCAAACAGCCATCATCCCCTCATCCAGGCTGGCCAGGCACCCCAGTGGGGACCCCTACCCTGATCCAAGACACCCTTCAGGGCAAACCAGCCAGCCCCACCCATGCACCAGGCCTCTATCCTATATAGTAAAAGGATAATATGCCTCCCAGCACCGGAATCAGTGGAGCCGCGAGGCCTCCCGGCACCGGGATCAGCATGACAGGGGGTAGCGCCCAAACCCCCTGATCGCCCTGCGGCTCTGTGTGTGACAGGGTGCGGCGCCCCACCCCCCCGCCCCCCACGGGCCCTGCTCTGTGTGTGATGGGGTAGAGCCATAACCTCCCCATTGGCCCTGCCCTGAGTGTGAGAGTGGCGGTGCCCCAACCCCCTGATCGGCCCTGCTCTGTGGGGGCTAGAGAGCAGCGCCCCAACCCCCTGAGCCGCCCTGCTCTGAGTGTTACAGGGGGCGGGGCCCCAACGCCCCTATCAGCCCTACTCTGTGACTGACAGGAGGGAGCTCCTCAACCCCCTGATGGGCCCTGCTCTGTGCGTGGCAAGGGGCAGCACCCCAACCTCCTGATGCCCCAAACCCCTGATTGGCCCTTCTCTGTACATGACAGGGTACAGAGCCCCAACCCCCCGATGGGCCCTGCTCTGTGAGTGACAGGGGGTGGCATCACAACCTCCCGATCACCCTGCTCTGTGCATGACAGGGAGCAGCGCCCCAACTCCCCAATCGGCCCTGCTCTGAGCCCGACCAGGGGCTGCACGTAGGGATTGGGCCTGCCCTCTGCCACCCGGGAGCAGGCCTAAGCCAGCAGGTCATTATCTCCCGAGGGGTCCCAGACTGTGAGAGGGCACAGGCTGGGCTGAGGGATCCCCCTTCCCCCGAGTGCACAAATTTTTGTGCACTGGGCCTCTAGTACTATATAATGATTCAATATTTATATAGATTGCTAAATGGTCACCACAATAACTCCAGTTAACATCTGTCACTATACAGAGTTATACATTTTTTTTCTTGTGATAAGGACCTTAAAAAGCTACTCCCTTAGCAACTTTCAAATATGCAACACAGTACTATTAACTATAGCCACCATGTTCTACATTATATTCCCATGACTCCTTTATGAGAAATTTTCTTCACATTTTCCCACATACTTGGAATGTACATGTCTTCAAATTGGAGATAGATGTTCATCCACAGTCTTTTCTCCATCTGTTCATGGTAGAATGGAAGTGAGGATTGCATTTGGGAAGCAGGGTGAGAAGAAGGGATGTTGGAGTCTCTAGTTTCTCTCTGTCATATTTCAAAGGTGTTGAGTTGAGTAGCGTGCTCTTCCCTTTATTTGATCCCTAGCAGTATATTTATTTCTTTCCCTCTTTTTTTCCTTATTCTTTTCTTTAAAAAAACAACAACAACTTACTAGTATGTATTGTACTATTTCACTCTGTCATTTTACTTTGGACAATGCATAACAACTATTTATTTGCTGGATGCTATTTCATGTGTTTTACTTAGCTTGGTTTAAAAGCAGATGCCACCATGCAAGAATAGCCTATAATCAATTTTACAAGGTCCATTGGCATTGATGACTTCCCCAGACGATAATGTTGAAGCTAGAACTTATCTCACTTGCTCAGTCGTGATGACTAGAGAAATTATGTTGCTAAATTGGTAAGAATATTAGAAACAGACAATAACATACTGACTGGTACACGATAGTCATGTTTATTGAGCACTTATAATGTGCCAGGCACTCTTTGAAACACTGAACATAAATTAACTCATTTGATCCTCACAACAACATCATGAAGTAATTATCCCCATTTTACAGAGGGAAAATAAAAAGCAGAGGATGGTAAAGGAATATGTGCAAAGCCACCCAGCTCCAAGGAGTAAAAATAAGATTCAAATATTGGAGGTCCAATCCCAGAAGTGGTATTCTTAAAATTAACCCTTACCTTATACTGGCTGACAAACAGTCTAAGTTACATTAAGCTTTCCGTGTTGCACATGTGGACATGAAAAGAAGTTTGGTTGTCCTAGGAATGCTATGATAGCTTTCTAATTAAGTCAATGCTATCAACTACCCATTCATTCAGATACTCCATATACCAGTGATGGCGAACCTTTTGAGTTCGGTGTGTCAGCATTTTGAAAAACCCTAACTTAACTCTGGTGCCGTGTCACATATAGAAATTTTTTGATATTTGCAACCATAGTAAAACAAAGACTTATATTTTTGATATTCATTTTATATATTTAAATGCCATTTAACAAAGAAAAATCAACCAAAAAAATGAGTTCGTGTGTCACCTCTGACACGTGTGTCATAGGTTCGCCACCACTGCCATATACAATATTCCTGATGACTGGGTTTATTCAAGTTCTTCTTGAATTGGTTGGATGATTTGATTTCATATTGGCTCAACCTTAATCAAGAAAAACAATTTCATTGATACCCCTTTAACATTTTTTGTCTGCACACTTAGAGGTTGTCACAGAAATGCAACAGTGAACTGTTATATTGTAGTAGGCTGTCATTGTACTGCTTATGCCATGAGGAAAGAGGAAAGAACACATTTGGCAACCAGCCATGTAATTAGAATTAACCTTGGCCATGAAGGTGTGACAGATGAACCAGCCCGATCACTCCAATGTTTGCTTGTCGGCAAGTGGAATTCCTGTCATAGACCATGATACAGAAGGAAATGTTCCTCTTTGGAAAATTCTCTCTGTGTACCAATCAAATTGTTCCCTTGGGACACATCATAAAAAGACTTCATTGACTACTCTAATTGTGGCATTCACCAGAGCTATTTTTTTAAAAGCAACATTGGTCACAAGCTCAGATTTTAATCAAAAACAGAATTCTGGTGAGTTGAGTGGTTTTTCCAATATTTTTCAGCTTAAAATTTTTGATAGGCACTGGCCCCATAAATTGAACCTGCTTTCAAACGATTTGAGCTAAATTAGTTCAGCATTTACAGCTAAGTTAAAATAGAAAACCTACACTCTTCTGAGGACAACACACACACACCCCACCACCACTACCACATACACCCACACACACACCAACACCACCTTACCAAAATACTCTTGTTTCTCTCCACTGCCTATTACTCAAAAGTATCTGAAAGTTTAAAATTCAAACTTGGCAGTTGTATAATCCTCCCAGGGGAGGAAATTCAGGAGAATTTAAAGAAAATTGGCTTAGCAATGTGTTTTGAATATAGTCAACAGAACATTTTCTATTTGGGTACAACTACATCAATGAAACCTGAGTCAGTGGAAGTCCTGTCCGAAGCCATTTAGAAGGTTGTCAGAGCTAAGGGAGGCGTTAGAAGAATACCAGTTGGAACAGAGAACTGCCTTAAGGAAAGACTCTATTTCCTTCCATTTCCTGCTGTAGATAAATGAGGACCAAATATAGGAAACCATAAGGCCATTCCAGCAAATAAAAACCAACCCACCATTCTGGATATCATATATTGCGGTTATTGCTGCTGGTATTTTGTGCACTGTGATGGCTTCAAAGGACGATTGCAAATACTTTGACACTTTGGATACTCCTCCTGCATTCCTGGATTCAAGCGTGCTTGCCACTGTTTCCGACAATAGATTACAGAGGAAGTTACACTAAGTCACTTCTGAGGCCAAATCATAAAAGGCCAGGTAGCTCCCACCTTGTTCACTGAAATGCTCACTCCCAGAGCCCTGGATTGTCTATCCTGACACTGTCACACTGAAGAGGATGGCAGAGCTATTAGTTAAGAATGCAGGCACTATGGGGAGGGTTGGGGGGCAGGACGTAGCGGGGTAAGAGATCAACCAACGGACTTGGATGCATGCATATAAGCATAATCAATGGACATAAGACACTGGGGGATAGGGGAGGCAAGGGGACTGTCTAGGGCGGGGGGAAAAATGGACACATATGTAATACCCTTTGTAATACTTTAAGCAATAATAAAAAAAGAATGCAGGCACTAATTTACAAGTTAAGAATGCTTGGGTTCGAATCCTGGTTCCACCAGTGATGAGTTGTTTAACCTCAGAACAGTTACCCTTAACCTCTCTGTGCCGCAGTTTTTTCATTTATAAAATGGGGAGAGATAATAGAATGATGTACACCACCTGTCCTCTGACCTGTTTCTTACACAGCTGCTTAAAGAATCAAATGTGTTAATAGCTTATAAGAGTGCCAGCAAGTAACAGACAAAAATGGAAGTCTTAGTTAAATAAAACATGCACGTGCTTTCAGATGTGCCTTACGGGTTTAGAAGCAGATTGCACTCCTGACAGTTCAAGAGCAAACCATTCTGCATTGGGGCTTTCAGAGGACAGATCCCCATGGCAGCAAGGGGAAAGGTTGTTTAAAGCTCTGAGGAACTGGAGCAATTCAGACCAAAGAAAACGCTCCTGTCCAAAACGCAGGGCTGCTTCTGAAAAAGCGCTTCTGCTTGTATTTCCCTTCCGACATTCTAGGCTGATGTTTGCTGTGTTTACATCATCGAAGCAGGCATTTCCCTGCTCGTGTTCTAGCATCGATTTGGATATTTGAACTTATAAAATTTACAAGTCTAAAATAGTTACCAGTGGACGCCCCCACTCTGCAGCTCGCCTTGCCCGGTGAGGGATTAGGTTATAAAAATGAATGAAATCATCATTCCTGTTTACTGGATAATCCCAAAGCTAAAATTAAAAGAGGAGCAGGGGAAACAGCAAAGAACACTTAAGAAGAAATGAAGATGTATGGGCACAGAGAGACCTCACTAGATATCTCGCAGAGTAAATTATTGGCAAATACATCACAGCCTGATTATGTGTGGGTTTTCTTCATTCATTTTTTTAAATGAAAGTAAGTGAAAAGGGGAGCTAAAAGTTTCTGCTCAAAGCCCACTTAAGATATAGGTCAATTTGCTAATGCAAATATACAAATATCCATGCCTTCAGAGATGCCAAATGTGCTCCTCATTAGCCAGTCTGCAAAACTTCCCACATTCTGCTGTGGGAGCTCCATTTCCCAGGCTCTCTTGCACCCCGAATTTCTGGTAGATTCAGTCAAAAGGAGGCTCTGATGGAAGACTGGAGAAGGAAGAAATGGAGAAGCCAAGATTTCTCCTCTAGTCTTCCTTCTTCAGACCACATCATCTTCTCTATGATTTCAACTGTCACTGGGAAGACTCCCCATTGTTGTAGCTTCTAAGAGGTGCCCCCAGATTCTGGTCCCGGGAACCACATTTCCTTCTGCTAAGCTTAGGGGTGGTATCTGCTTCTCGCTATTACTAATCTCTGGATTGCCTCATTATCTCCTGTAGGGCTTTCTATTTCCTCCTCATCAAATCTCTCTACTAAGTTTCTTCTGTCTGAAATACCTTGTGTGATACCCATGAGAAGTTTTTTAAAAGTATTTCTCATCTAAAATATACAGAAGTAGTATTGTTTCATTACCCTGACATTTTGTGCACAAACTGTACCAGTTACCTGTATTAATGATATTATGACACACATTCTGACTTGTATTTTCTCCTGAGCTATGTTTGTGATATACATGGGAGTAATTCCAGTTGCTTATTTAGCAGACATGAGAGTTGAGTTGCTCAAGAGAATGAATTATCTACTCAGATGCAATAAAATTCTCTCTAATTCACCCTCCTATGAGCTCCTTACTGTACATTCTCTGTTCTTGTCACATCAACTTGCCATACGTCAAAAGCATGATGCATAAAAACTTGTCACTCATTAGAAAAAGCTCCTCACACTGCCATGATTAACAGATAGTTAATCTTTTTAAAATATATTTTTATTGATTTCAGAAAATAAAGGAGCGAGAGAGAAAGATAGAAACATCAATGATGGGAGATAATCATTGGTCAGCTGTCTCCTGCATGCCCCACACTGGGGATTGAGCCTGCAACTTGGGATGTATTCTGACCAGGAATTGAACCATGACATCCTGGTTCGTGGGTTGATGCCCAACCACTGAGCTATGCTGGCTGTGCAATAGATAATTAATCTTTAACACTGATGACTCTTTTCTTCGATTATCATTTGTATTGACCTCAGGACCATCAAGACACGGTAGATATCCTTCCCTATCAACCATTTTATTTGCTTTCACATTATCAATTTTAGGGCCTGGATAGAGAATTGGGGTACCCGGCTCCATCAGGAACTGTCAGTGCAGCCCTGGGGATGCGAACCCCAGTAGAGAAGCCAGGATCTGCAGTCAGAGCTGACTGTTTGCACAGAGGTTTCATTGCAGCTGCAGGCTTAGCACATATGAAAAGGTTTTCTGTGCTCAGTTTCTGGATGAGGCAGATTGCATCACCAGGAATTCCTGTCCTCTAACACATAGTGACCAACACGCCTTAATAAGCATTTGCTTTTTTATTTTCAGGTCAATAACGTCATGCTTTCTGTTCATTATGAAACCATTAAAAAAATTTTTTTAAACTAGAGGTAACGACAGAAAATAATTCCAATGCTGTGACTCGGGTATGCCCTGGGCACAAGTAGCCAGCCAACATAACTTAGTGCAAATGATGGGCAATGTTCACGTTTACATAAGGAAGGTTTCCAAGGCACAACATCTGCCAAGAAGGGATGTTGTCAGGGCAAGGAGCTTGTGGATCCTTCCATGAGGTAGATACTCTTGGAGGGGGAGGGAAATTGGCCCCATGCTGTCAAGGACAGCATCCTTTCAGCAAAGGAGTCAAGGGTTCAATGTTAGTGAACTTAAGTTGGAAACACTGACAGCAGAACCCAAGGAAAGAAGATGCAGCAAACAGGAGACAGACCATCTCAGAAGCCAGAGGATGTGAGTCCAGCCAGCAGGTCAACATCAGAACCATGCCAGCCCCAATCAGACAGTGCAGAGGTAGAGGGAAGGCAGAGAGAGGCAGCAGACTGACTCATGGGTTACAGGTAGGCTCAGCCAAGAGGGAGCTAAGCTCATAGGAAGGCTGTCTCTGAGGGGGAGTGTCCTTCTTCTGTGTACCTGGCTTAACTTCACAGTTATCCTGTTTCCTAAAGGCACTCAAATATCATAAGGTTGTGCAGTACCCCTCCTAGGAGCAGGAGCCACAGAGTTGCTCTGAAATGCCTTAAAGCACAGAAGGATGTCTGTGGCATACTCAGATCTTTATGTTGATCCCTTGTTTGTGGAGTCTTTATTCACACAGTGGTGAGCAATAATTTAGGCAGATTTTCTCATCAGATCAATGAATTTGCAATCCTAACATTTCTCCTTAGCGTTTAGCACACATTATGCTGTTCTCAATGAGATCCAGGTAAGTGCTTATGAATCAGCAATCAGCTTAAACTGCTACTAAAGAAGCACCTGGAAAATGCTTATAAAGATCATATGAGCCAGGGATTTTTCATGGCAGGGCCTAGATGACATTAAATCAAGGATAAATTAGAGTTTGGTGAAATTGCAATATAGTTATGGAGATATTTTCATATTCAATAGCAAAATGCACAAGAAGGGAGCTAAATCATCTAAACACAGAGTGAATATCAAGGATGGGAATTTTTAGATAACCATGGAGAGAGAGAGGGAGAGAGAGAGAGAGAGAGAGAGAGAGAGAGAGAGATACTGTAAGAGTGGGAGTGTCTGTGCATGAGGGTGATGAAGAAGAGGTGATTCTTTTAGGCAAGAAGAAAGTCATCAGGAGCCAAACTTGCTGCCCAAAGTAGTTGAGCACCTTCTTACCTTCTTAGTGGCATGGCATCTAGAACAGGCTACAGTTTCTTTACTTTTATCAATATAGAAGGAAATTGGAGCAATCTTTATTTTCTTCTCACTCCATATAAAACTCTGCCCATTGCACTTTCTTTCATTCAAAGACACATTGAGTCCAGCAGCTGCTAACTGGTGGCTAGTTGGTGATTTCTAGCTTACAACATTTTAGATTCAGCTTATAAAATGCTTTTTAACTTTTTAAAATTTGTTATGGATATCTAAAATTTGGAAATTTTCTCTTAAAAGAATTCTTACTTTTTGAAAGAGAGAGAAGATTTGACAATACTAGGTGTCTTCATTGCCACATAGCATCAGTGTGTGGGGCCAAAGAAGTGGGGTATCCTTCCAGGTGGTATATGTGCCCTCTAGTTTTCCACAGACCCCACTACTCCCTATTGTCTCTTTGGCCTCTGTTGCCGTTTACCATTACACTCACAGTAAAGTTTTTCTTGATAGAATAAGTAAAATATATCTTATATGAATATCTCTGTCAAATGTAGGAAACAGAGATAGACTTAGAGCATCTATGTACACCAAGGAATGTTTTCTTATAGCTCTTTTACTTCACTAGGTGCACTAACTGCATGGCTGCTGTAGGCACTTACTGGTAAGTTTGAGAGCCTGCCTTAGACTTATTTATTATAGAAGGGTGCAAATGACCGTGAGTTTGGGAGTGGTCAACCTGTGGTACAAAAATGATCACTTAGGAGACTATAATGATTTCTCTCCTTGTTCTGTAGATAGTCATGTGGATATAAACATAAAAAATGTCTGAGAAGACCAGTCCTAAGAATCTATCTGCTCAGATGATTAGAATTTATTTAAACCAGTAAACCATCCCTTACGTTTTTTGTAAGAAATGATTCCTAGAAATAGTTTTTAAAGGCTAAATGATATGATTGTTAATGAACTGTGTGAAGACCACAGAATTTTGTATAAACAATGATTCAAGGAAAGAATCATTCTCTTAGAATGTGACAGGCTTGGAGGGACCCAGGTGAGAGGAGAAGCTATTCCTATCAATCAAGACTTCTCAGCATGTGCTGCCTCAGTAGATGAGATTTTTAAAAATATATTCTTATTGATTTCAGACAGGAAGGGAGAGGGAGAGATAGAAACATCAATGATGAGAGGGAATCATTGATTGGCTGCCTCCTGCATGCCCCCTAGTGAGGATTGAGCCCACAACCCAGGCATGTGCCCTTGCCCAGAATCGAACTCGGGGCCCTTCAGTCCGCAGGCGGATGCTCTATCCACTAAGCCAAACCGGCTAGGGCAGTAAATGAGATTTTTAAGCGGCTCTCCCAGAGCGATGAAATGACTCTTAAAAAAAAATACAGATAGAAATGTTATACTGGGGAACTGACATTTTAGGTCCTGCAATTTCTTTTTAAATAGACTACAGAGATTGTTCAAAGGGAAGGAAAATGTTATTAGAATGGAACAATTAAAGAATCCTAAAATATGAAACACATGTATGCATAGAAAACAGCAATGACATCTACCAAGAGACACATTTTCAAAGAAAAACAAAATAAGGGCAAAGGCAAACACTGGGTAGGAACAGTGGACAGGATATTATAAATCAATCAGGTAACACAGGAATGTCCTCTCTGGCTGGGTTAGGGGAACTTTAAAAATCACAGGATAATAGGCATCCTGACAATCCCAGGTCTGGATATTTTTTTCAATGTATTATGTCAAATTTAAAGCATAATTAAGCCCAAGAACCAAACACACTTCCTCACACTGTGATCTTCCCTCCTCCCCCCCACTTCTGACAATTAAATTTTTGTACAATTTTTTAGTCTGGATCTTCTACAGCAAAAAAGAGACCAGAAGTCAATTCAATAAATTGTGTATAAGACTGGAAATTCAAATGCTGGCTGGTCACTTCTGTTTGTTTCCATACCCACTCAACCCCACCCCATCTCCCAACCACATTCCTCTACTCTATCTTGCTTTGTGTCTCATAAGGTGCTAACTATGGGTGGAATCCTCATTCCTTGTGTCTTCTGGCTTCTGGCTTCTGGCTTCTAGCAGGTACTGGCAAGAGGATGGAGGGAAGGAGAGAGATGGAAAAGTCACAGTATGTATTCCCCCCATCTCTTTCTGCTGGGCCTCATGTTTGAGGATGGGTATGTCGCTATACCTGTGCTACACTCCTGTGTAACTGCCCCTCTGGGCAATACTGCTCCTTTCTCTTGTACTTTCAAAATTGGGATGGTAACAGTTATTTGCTATTGGTATATCTTGGCGTCTCAATCTGTGTTACTTCCCTTAACTATTCAACTATCTTTACTCTTCTGCACCTGGTCTGGCCATTACACTCTCTGAAATCAAACCCTTTATATGGGCTGCCTGCTCCTACTGAAATCCTGACAGGTATAATTTCATTTGCTAGAGGCCCTGGGTAACTCTCAATGTGTGTGGAACTATGATCAATAATAGTGATCATTCTGGTAATAAAAATCGAGAGCATTCCATAGGTCAGGCAGTATGTTTTATATGCAACGTTTCACTTAAGCCTCACATCCAACCCAGCGGTCTGTTTTTATCATTACTATTTTGCATACAGAGGAACTGAATCTAGAGAGATTAAATAATTATTCATGGTTCCACAGCAACTTAGGGACAGACCTGAGACTCAAACTCTGCTCTCCCTGAAGCTGTTATGGAAAGACAGAGTGAACAACAGAGCTGTCTGCAGCCTCTGAGGGGCTGCTGCAGAAGATTTGACCTTTTTCTATGTAAGCACAAGGGCAAAATCAGTCCTGAAGGGTTAAGGCAGCCAGTGCTGATAAATGTCTAACAATGGGCTCTCAGTGTGTGTGGGGGGTGGGGGGAAGAAACCCTGATTTGTAGCTTTTGGAAATTTCTGTGCCATAAACACACCCACCATCTTGATTTGAAGGTGCCAACTTGAGGTCACCAACTGTGGAGTTAGGCACAGTCAGCTCTCGAGTCGGTGTGAGTAGGCATGGACCCTCTCCAGTACATCACTGAGTAGAAGTCTCAAGAAGTGAATTTTGTCTAAATAAGAGAAAGAGCTATCCAAAATGGCCAGCAGCTGCCTGTGAAGGAGTGAAGTATTTATTTTTGTAGGTCACCAGAAGTTTCATGAGCTGTTGTGGATCTCATAGAGCCGCAGTTCTCAACCTGTGGGTTGCGACCCCTTTGGGGGTCGAAAGACCCTTTCACAGGGGTCGCCTAAATACATCCTGCATATCAGATATTTACATTATGATTCATAACAGCAGCAACATTACAGTTATGAAATAGCAACGAAAATAATTTTATGGTTGGGGATCACCACAACATGAGAAACTGTATTAAAGGGTCGCGGCATTAGGAAGGTTGAGAACCACTGTCATAGAGGGAATTCTGTACATAATAGGACCTATGTTGTTCTCCTAGGTCATGTCTAACTCTGATATTCAAAGATTTGCATCAGGGTTATGAGGATTCTAGATGGGAGAGGAGAGAAAAAAAGAGTTCAGGCTATGGAACTAAATGAACCCAAGATTCTGATCCCAACTTCAAAGGGCTATGTGACCTTGAAAACAAGATGTTATACCACTCCGACCCTTTGCTTTCTCATCCTTTCCTTTCTCACCTCTTCCATTGGTACATGATTAAATGCATTTTCCAAGTCTCTCCTTCTAACATTCCCACTCATTCCTCTCCTACTAGGTGCAAGAAGCAAATACCTATACAGGAATTACTTTGTAAGCAAATTTAGTTACAGAATTAACATCCAAAATTGCTGCGCAATGATATTTAAATATATATCTATATCTATATCTATAGATATATATAATACATTCAGTTTTACTATAATTTGGTTCTTCAGAAATTGGCTGGAAATTAAAAAGTAAAGAGAAGGCAAAGCCTACTGGAATCTTGACCACTAAAGCTAACTAAAGGCCGTGGAACCTTCTTGCGATACTCATATCAGAAGTCCAGCCAGCTGGAATGTGTTTTGTAACCCTGCCTCCAGTGTAGCATTATCAGAGGAAACAAACGAATGACCTGCCAAATTGGTTTTGGACACACCAACCCACCCTGGCACGGCACAGGCAAGTGTTCAAGAAGAAAAATAGAGGCCACCATTCCAAGTCCTGAGTCACTTTAAGGGGCAAAAATCAGTTTGTGACTCTAGAGCTTGCCAGCTCATTGAAAAAGGCTGCCGGAAACCTCCAGAGAAGAGCAACGAGCCCTAAGACAAATCCCTTTCTTACTCACTTAGCACTTCTGGAAGTAAAGCTGTCTGAACTTTAGTCACATACGTAAGAGCAGAGATGAATGCCACCTGCATCATTTGCACTTAAGGCGCCTCCCTTTAGTCGTAGTGGGCTGAGCACACAGACAGAGAGATTACACAGAAAGCTATTAACCCGCCTTGCCACAAGGAAGATTTTGCTGTCAAGGGATCTAGTCAGATGTTGGCAAAGACCTCAATTTTATCTCAAAAGAGTTATTTTTTTAATTATTAAGTTTATTTCAAAAATCACCACCTAAGTTAGGATAAAGCTTGATTTCAGAGAGGCTGGCAAAAGCGGATTGGCTAATTACAGACCAAACTAAATATCTACAAAGCTGTTTGCATTTCATCCTCTTATAAGACTGAGAGATGGAGTCTTTTCTTGAACCAGAAGGGCATGGAGAAAGAAATGGGGTTTTTCAGCATCTACGAAGTGCCAAACACTTTTCTAGGTTTTCCTGTTGAAGCCTCACCAAAACTCTATTCTTCTCTTTCTGTATATGTAGAAATTAAGGCTCAAAATCATCAAATAACTTTTTAAAATTACAAAGAACCAAACTGGTAGGTGTGGGATTCAGATCCAGCTCTAACTACAAGAAACTTTCCTTTTTCTAAACCACATTACTCAGCTTCCTGCTCTATTTAACTTCTTGAGTCTTGAGTGATTTTTAAAAAATGTATCTTTATTGATTTCAGAGAGAGGAAGAGAGAGGGAAAAAAGATAGAAACATCAATGATGAGAGAGAATGATCAGTTGGTTGCCTCCTGCATGCCCCAATGAGGAATCAAGCCCCCAACGTGGGCATGTGCCCTGACCCAGAATCAAACCAGGACCTCCTGGTACATGGGTCAAACCACTGCACCATGCTTGAGTGATTTTAATCAACATCAGGAATCTGGCTAAAGCTCTTGGGCATCATAATGATGGGGCAAAAAGTGTAAAGTCCAGTCCAATCAGGATATAGCCTATGTTCATCTGAACTCAGCCCAGTGGGTTTGTGTGGCTTAACAAGGCCTGTTGAGCTGGACTCTGCCCTCAGGGACTCTGCCTCCAGTTGGGAAGACAGGATAACACAGGAGAAACACTTAGAGCATAACACTACCCAGTGGCTAATCAAGCACAAATAGGGTGGCTCCATGTGTAAGTGCTCACCAAAAGAAAAAGTACATGTGATGGGTGGAGGAGGTGATGTGAGGGTATCTTTGCAGAGGGAAGACTTGAAATGATCATCTCTGAGAGGGAAGACATGGCCCTTCAGTCCGCAGGCGGATGCTCTATCCACTAAGATTGAAAATTAAAACATAGAAATGGAAATTAATGAATGTGAGATATGAAAAGTAAAATCACAATGTAATATCAATACATGCCCTCCAGATGAACTGAAATAAACACTGGAAATACCAAATACTAACAAGGATGTAGAGCAACAGGAACTCTTATACATTGCTGGTGGGAGTATCCATCGGTTACAGCCACTTTGGAACACTGTTCAGTTTCTACTAAAATTAATCATATGCACACCCTATATATAGCAATTCTCTCCTAGAAATAAACCGAGCAAAGATATGGGCAAATGTTCACCAAAAGAAATGTACTAGAATGTTTCTAACATCATTAGTTAGAATAGCCCAATTGGAAATTGCCTGACTACCCAGTGACAGTAGAATTGATATATAATTTTTGGTGTACTCGCACAATGGCATAGTAATAGCAAAGAGAGTGCACAGTCTACAATACACACAAACACAGGTTGAATATCAAACATAATATTTAGTGAAATAGGCCATACACAAAAGAATACATTATATATTATTCCATTTAGAGAAGTTTCAAAACAGATTAAACTATCTATATTAGAATTTAAAATAGTGGTTACTCTTAGGGAAATAATGACTGGGTAGGGTTAAGAGGGGGTCTTCTAAGGTATAAGTGATGTTTTATTTCATAATCTGGATGCTTGGTACAAAAGTGTGTTCAGTTTTTGAAAATCTCCCAAATTTGTACACTCATAGTAAGTGCAATTCTTTCATGTAGACGATACGTCAATAAAAGGTTAAAAAATTAACATATGGTCCAGCCAGCATGGATCAGTGGTTGAGCATCGACCTATGAACCAGGAGGTCACAGTTCGATTCCAGGTCAGGGCACATGCCCATGTTGCAGGCTCCATCCACAGTGTGGGGCATGCAAGGAGGCAGCTGATCAATTATTCTCTCATCATTGTTGTTTCTATTTCCCTCTCCCTCTCCCTTCCGCTCTGAAATCAATTAAAAAATATTTTTTTAAAAAAATTAACATATGTGTGGTGACAATTTGGATTAAAATTGACTTCTCTCTAATCCTCAACAGTGTCTAGTTGCTCTTGTTATACGGGAAGGGAGGATGGCTTTGCAGAAAGATGTTCTCCATCTTTGTGATCCCCTTGGCCATGATGATGTTCATGGCGGGTTACTGAAAACCTAGCAATGCTTCCAGTTAAGTTGCATGTGCTTATATAAGAAGAGAAGTCACTTCCTCTTCTACTCCCCCGCCTTCTTGCTCCCACATTTCCAACCCCCAATCAGCCTCCAGCTAAGTATTAGTTAACCTCCTAAATCAATACATCTTGATCTAAACCTAATAGGAAGGAATGTTTACTTTTGTATCTGGGTTCAAAGTACAGACTACAGTAGTTGGCTTTTAAGTTTATGTTATAGGCTTAATTTTCTTGCTCAAAATGAAATGAGGAATACATTAAGACTGTGAAAGGAAAAGAAATGATTGATGAACTGGCTTATATGACTACAGTTCCTTTAGCAACAAAAATATTTGGTTCCCTTATTATTGAGATCAAGCCATGTGCCTGGATCTAAATGACACAAAAGTGGTTTGAATTAGAATCAAACAATTGCCATTCTGAGTGCACATAAACTTTTGTTGAGGGAGGATGGTGAATGGGGATAAAAAAACAACGAATAAACTCTGAAGCAAAGTTCACATCTGAGACTTAAGCTCTAAAGCCTTTAAAACGGAGGCTTTTTCCCCCCTTACGAGAGAGGGTGAGACGCACACAGCAAGAGGAGTGGTTTTCCCAAGCTGATTTTTCTAACGGGTGACCCAGCCTGGGTCGGAATGTTACCATGTGATCAGCCCAAATTGTGGCAGCAACACAGTCTCAGCACAGAAGTTAGAACTTTCTGCAGCATCATTAAAATAATTGGGAGAGAAAAAAATGTTAAGCTCCAGAAGCTTGAATCACAAGCCTCTTGGAAAAGTTAATAAGCTTGCTGCTCCCCTCTCTTCAATGCCTTGCCACCCCCAGCCTTCCCATTTGCAGTGACAGCCTGGTTATCACTTGGGAAAGGAAGATTCAGAATAAAGCTTTTGTTTAGAACAGCTGAATGGCTCCTCTTCCACGACTGAGGTTGTGGGTTCTTGTTTATGACTACACCATGGAGATCCAAAGGGGGGGGGGGTCTTTGCTTTTGTTCTTATGATTGGGAACTACCAAACTAGCAGACCCTTGGGGTCCAAAAGGAAGTCAGTCCCACAGTATAAAGACATACCCGACAGAGGAAAGGAGAGGAGCTGGGTGAGTAGGTGGAGGAAACACACAGGCTGAGGTTGGGCGCTATTTCTGAGCAACACAGATTCAGCAAGGGAAGGGAAGACAGGAACCTTATTTAACCAGGAAAGCAGAAGCAATTGTAGTGCAGCTCACAGAGAAAGTGTTGGAGCGTAGAGTAAATTCAACTCCTGTGGCTGATGTGCCAGCTGGAGGCGGGCAGCAACTGGATAAGTGGATTTGTGTCAGGAAAGAGAGAGAAGGGGTGGGTGGGGGAGCAGGAGAGGGTGGAAGGGAGAGAGAGAAAGGAGAACTGCAAGGGTTTGAGTTTTCTTCTTCACCACTCCTATTTGGCCTTGCAACACCCTGCTGCAATCAAGACGCACTTCCGTTAGCAAAGTCCTCTGGCCCAGCCTCCCACCCTCCCCCCTTCCCCACCGAAGTCCCAGTCTTGAGGCTGGGTTCAAGGTTAGCAGTGAGGGAACAGCTCCCTGCTCCTCCTTCTCATCAGTGAGCTTAAGTACAGTTGGTGCCAAGGCTAGTTACTAATGGAGGCCAAGAGGGCAGTGTGCCTCTTCCTGAAAGATAATGAATTTTCCATTTTTGTTACAACTGGTTGATTTGGGTGAGCAAAGCCCCTTCAGAAAAGAGAGAAAAGCTTAGGCCTTAAGAAAGATATATCAGAAACCATGTCCAAGGGAGTAACGTGCCCACAAAGGAAACCCTTTCCTGTACTGAATGAAAGTTGTCCTTCATGAGTGAGAGCTGAAATGTGGACAACTGTTTGGATTTGGGGCTCATTCTTCACCAAGGCCACTCTTCCTGACAATGGTATCTGCTGAGCATAGTATCCTACCATCCCAGGGAGGCATACTGGGACCTCTCCAGCTGAAGTCTTTGCCATTGATTAGCCTTTTCTGCTTCGGTACATTTCACATCCCAATCCCAATGGTTATCATGCCATCGACCCCTTTTAGGGACAAATGTTCTCTCCCAATCCTGCAGAATGGACAGTCTTTGTTAACTGATACAAAAACAACCCCCTAAATGTTAATCCTTAATTGCTTATTTCTCACTCCCAGGAAGCCTTCCACTGATCAGTCATTCATCCAGGCTCTTTCCATCTTATGGGTCTGTCCTCCTTAGGGGTTGTGGTGTCTTCACCTTTAAGTACCAAGTGGGAAAATAGACAGTGGAAAGTCACCAGATTCTTAACCCCTCTGTTTAGAAGTGTTATACATAATCTCTGCTAGTAATCCACTGGGCAGATTTAGTCACATAGCCCAGCCTAGACTCAAGAGGGACTGGGAATTGTGGCCCCTCTCTAGAAAGAGACTTACCAACGTAATAGCAGTTTTGCTTTAAAAGCATGACTTTCTGGTGGACAACTAGCCATACTTCCCAGTAGAAGTTATGTTTCATACGACCTCCCCTCAGCTATGGCTAATTGAACCACGAGTATCACCTACCCTTACCAGGAACTGGTCACTGGTACCACCTGTGGCCTATAGTAAAAATCTATGTCCCAACTGGCACAATGACTTTTAGCTGATTCAAAAGCATGCCACATTTGAGGGATTTAAACTGCCAGATATGGAAAGCTGGCAGTCAGATGGAGAAACGGACAAGCAAACTGAAATGGAGTCCCATTCATGGCAGAGCACAGGGAGGGATATCCACAAAGTCCAGCTGATGAACTCTTTTCCAGATCTAGCATTTGTAAGACCTGTCGTCGTTGAAGCCACATGGTCAGAAAAGAATGGTGCCACATTGAAAACTCTGATCTCCCTGGCTCTAAAGCCCAATTTTTTAAAAACCTTGTTATATTCCTTTCCTATCCACTGTGTTAGATAGAACTTAACAGTATTTTTGGTAAATCGGTTCATTGTTCTCAACTCCCATGTGCTTCCTGCTTTAGAATTATATACTCACACCCTTTGCCATGTAACTTTGCATTTCATTAGTCAATTTCTCTAGCAATCCATAATGGAATTGGCCATATGACTACCTTCAATCAATGAAATGTGGGTTCGAAATGACTGTGTGCCAGTTCCAAGAAAAGGTTGTTCCACTCACCCCCTTCTACTCCTGAGATCACAACGAGAAAAACATTACCTACAAAGCAACAGTCTCATCATCCTGAGCCCCAAACTGTGACACATGGGATAGATATGAACCCAACCCAAAGCCCAAGCCAAGCTTAGGACCCTCTGCCTGAAGCAGAACAGGCCCAGCTGGTCTGTAGACCCGTGAGTGAGAAACATAAATGCTGTTGTAAGCCCTGAGATCAGAGTGGTTTGCTATGTAGCTTTATTGTAGCAAGAGCTGATTAATACAGTGCTGAAAGGCAAGTGTTTTGCTATTTAGCACAATTGTATACATCTGCATTTTTTGAGCAACTATTATGAACATTTAACACACCATGTTATTTTTATCTCATGTAAGTCCATAATTCCCCCTTTAGCCCAAAATATAATTTACATCCTCTATGACTAATGAAATTGAGGTTCTTATCACATGTGAGGGAAAAGGGGTACTGTGTAACAGTAAAAACACTATAATTCTTTTTTAAAGACCAACAACCACATTTATTAAAATTTCAATATTTAAGACTTGTCCAAGGACTTTTCATAAGGTCATGCACTTATGGATTATATGCTGCAAAGAAGGGCCACTATTCCTCTTTTGACTCATTAACTAGACTGGGTTTCTCAGTGCTGCCTAACACCAAAGATCTCTTTGCTCAATTTTCTATCAGGTTTCTAGGTAAAAAAAAGAGGCACAAATCAACAAGACACCATCATTTTCTTATTTAAAAGCCCCTTTTCCCCTGCACACCAGCCATACAACCTCAGTATGGAACATGCAAGGAACATGGAACTAGAAAGAATGCTGAACGGTGTGGGAGGGTAGGTAGTATGTCGAATGTGTTTATGCTAAAGGGACTTGCAATTCCTGAAACAAATTATAAATGTGCTTCCACTCTGTATGCCTAAAACTATAAGACAGTCTCCAAGTCCTTTTTTTCTTTGTTGGAATAAAATTAGAGTTACATAAATAAGGAATCTTTGGGTTAGAAGTGCCCTGGGTTATATTTTGATACAGCTACACACTTACATTGAAATGCTCAGGTCTCTATTGAATTTAATCAGTTACTATCGCACTCCACTTGACATGTGAGTTGCTTGAATGAATAGTTCGCTAAGACCGGAAAAGGCAAATACATAATGTCTATGCGGACACTCACGGCTCATCCCCTTCCCAACTTACTATGAAGACACTGCCATAACAGACATTACTAATCAACTCCAGGCCCCCTTTCCTGCTCAGCCAGGAAGTGACCTCAGTTCCTTCTTAGGACAACACTGCTAGCAGTAGCCCCTATTCAACGAAGTCGGCACCTGAGATGGCAACTAGTTACCTTGCTTTACCTAGAGAGTTTGTGCGTTTCCGACATCATTTGTTCTATGTTCATTCTACCTTCTGAGAACTTATAAAACCACTTTTAAAATAAAATCCATGCAATCACAAATGGACAAACTGGAAAATAGATAATGCTCTGAATACACATTCCATTATTTTGACCTGCTATTGTCCAAAGATGGTAATACAACATGATAAACAAAGGCTCAGGGAGAATCAAAACTACTGCTTAAAGAGAATCAAGAAAATAATAGGGAACAGATCTCCTCAGTCTGTTAGAAAAATTCCTACACAAGCAGGTACTTTTACTGAAGTTTCACAGAAAGCAGTGGAAAGGTTTAAACTATGGCAGAAATGCTCTCCCAGATTTAGCTACTCATTGGGGGGATCTGGTCCAAAAAAAAGTGACTGTTCTTTGGGCAGAAAATCAAATTTTGTGTTGTGACTGTGAGATTACTCATAGTAGACAGTATAGTTTCAGACCAACTGGAGAAAATGTGTTAAAGAGAAAACACATATTAGCATAAGTGACTCATCAGTGTTTTCATACTGAAATACACAAATCTGAATTTATCAGTTCAGGGCTCCCTATGCTTTCCTTCCCCTCTCCCCCCTGCCAGGCACCCCCTCCAATGTTCCCTTTTCTTCGATTCTGAATGCATCAGTGTCCTGGAAATTCTGGCAGCCCTCCTAGGCCAGCTGCTGCCTCTGACCTGGACATTCCCAGCCTTCTACAAGGTCACAGGACATGCTGTATTCTGGGATTCTTCTAATGGAAGATGGGAAGGGCTTGAAACTACATGTCCCCACTGACCTCATGACCCCATGAGTCCCTGGCTGGTGGATCCAGTTTACAAATGCAGGCTTTGACTTCCAGCCCTGAAATGAAGGCTGTATGGAAATAGTATCCCTAATTTATAAATTCAGTATGCCACTCAGCTTCCTAACTGACAAAGTAGTTCATGGAATAAATATTAAGACTCCTGCCTCCTAAAGAAGAAAATCCTAAAGAGGAATCTTTGATAGAAGCGCTTGAGTAGAGATATAGTGAATTTAATGGATTATTCTTGTATTCTAGAAACAGAAATTGTTGCCTCAAATGATGAATGTGCATACATGTTTCACAGCTTCTTAAAGCTTTCCGATAGCCTTGAATACTTAGTCCTAAGGGCACTATTGTCAGTGATGTCCACATGCCTGTGAATTACACCTATTGCCCTTCTGAAAGGCCTCATCTCTACTCACCCACAAATTCACTGGGCGCTCTTGGAAGTGTTGTCGTGGGCACACAGTGAATGTCCAGTCATTCTTTCCTGGCTACATCAATAATTGGGGCCTGATTACACTTCTGTTGGCACAGGGCACATCAACATAGAGAGATGGCATGAGAGCCATGCGAGAGATCAGCTGGTAATTCATGCTTCCTGTCCCATCTTCTTCCCTTTCTTCTTTCCAGGGTTAGTAGTAGGTAAAGAGTTGGAGAACATGCCCACGTCAATAAGAAGGAACCAAGTCAAGAAGACAAAAACGAACAACAAATAAGGGGAAATGGGGGAGATTTGGAGTTGTTAGAAAAGGGAAACTTGCCACTCTGGCACAGACTCAAACCTGGAAACCCAGTGAGGTTTGCCCATCACTAATGATGGCATAATAATATGTTCCCAGGGGAGGGTCTGAGAGAGGCTGTTAAAATACCACAGCTCTGGTGCCGAACAGGAGAGGAGCTCTCTGAAACATGGTCCCTGTCAGGTTGCCCTTGAGAGTCAAAGGGAAAAAAAAACCGACTGCACTTTGGCTCCTGTAAGATTAAGTGTTGGGAAAACTAACGGGAGAGGTTTCTCTCCCAGGCCAGGTTTGGACAGGCCTGCGTTCTCCTTGTATATTTTGAACGTGGTGATGAGCCAGGTTGTGAAGTGTGCTGGCTGGCTAGTTGAGTGACTGGCAGAGAGCCGTCAGTGAGCGGAAACTAAACCATTTGTGGGGTATGAGGTGGCCAAAGTAGCCAGAACCAGGCTTTTGTGATGTCTTCAATCAAAACAGTTATTTCAAAAGATGTTGGCGGCCCTGCATTTCCTTCCCTCCAGTGGAGCACACATGGATCTTTGGGCATCTGGACTGATCACCGGACCAGAGTTGAAGAAAAGCTCTAATTTGATCATATTCCATGGGTTACACATGGTAGGGCTCAGTACAAGTTTTACTTTTAATCATTCTTATTGAAGTATAATTTAATGCCATGAACTCACCTATTTTGTGTGTGCAGTTCAAAGAGTTTTGAAAAATGTACGCATCCACGTAACCACTACTGAAATCATGACAGGACATTTTCATCACCTTAAAATCTTCCCTCATGCACCTTGTAAGACTGCCTTCCAACCCCAGGAACCCGCCGATCTGTTTTCTGTCACTATAGATGAGTTTGTCTCTTGTTGAATGTCATACAAATGGAATCATAACAGTATGTACTCTTCAGGCTTCTCTTCAGCATTAGGCTTCTCTTGCTTAGGACAATGTTTTTGAATTTCATTGATGTTATGGGTATCCGGATATAATTTATTTTTATTTCTGGGCAGTGCTCCAGTGTATGAAGTATGTCACAGTGTATTTATCCATTTATATGCTGTTGGATATTTGTTTATTTTTAATGGAAATAAGATACAGTCTTACAAGGAATGAAGAGGGTAGAGAAGTCAGAAGGGGAGGGTAAAAACGTTATAGAAATATGGGCAAAAGACGAATTTGCACATCACAAAGACAACATACAAATATCTGACATCTGCAAATTTTAGCTAAAATGAGTTAGAGTCACATCCCCACCAGAAGGGCTGAAATGAAAAACACTGATAATACCTAGTGTTGGCAAGGATGTAGTGCAAACAAAATTTTCATGCTGTGCTTAGCATATTATAAATTGATACCGTCATTTTTGAAAACTGCTTGGCACTCTGAACCAAAACATAATACAAACCTGTGATCTGGCAATTCCATTCCTAGGTTCATGCACAATAGAAACACATACATATGTGCACCAAGGAACATGTCCTAAAATGCTCACAGCAATGCTATTCATAATAACCCTAAACAGGAAGTCATCTAAGTAGGATGGATAAATAAATTGTGGTATGTTTACGTCATAGACTACTACAGAGCAATGAGAGTGAACATTATGCATATAATAACACATACATTAAAATATGGGTATTTCATAAACACTATGTTGAGCATAAGAAGCTATATGAAAAAGAGCATATACCATACCATCCATTCATATACATTGCTAAAACTCTTCTATAGCGTTAAGTTAGGATGGTGGTTGCCCTTGGTGGAGTAGTGACAACAAGAGAGTACACCCGCAGCTTTCATGGCACTGACAGTTTTGTTTATTGACTCATCACTCAGGTATGTTCCGTTTGTAAAAATTCATTGACATATGCAAATTAATAATTTGTGCACTTTTTCTGTGTGTTATTCAATAAAGAGCAGGAAAACTTTTATGTTCCCAAACTTGCACTGTCATTTACTCTTTCACACACACACACACACACACACACACACACACACACACACACACACGAGCGTACACATCACAGGAACTGAGAAATTGTTGGTCAAGCATGCTGCCAACTGTGAGTCATAAAATGGGGCCATGGGGCAAGAGCAGGTGCCTAGCAGTCCAAGTGCCTGTGAGGGAGGCCAAAATAATTGTGACACAAATTGAGGTGTGCTAGGAAAGGCATCAGAACTATTTGTGAGTGGAGATACCGATGATAACTGAATAATCACGTATCATAAAATCAGATAAATCTTTGGAAGTATCCATGAGGGTTCTGCGCCTCATTTTAGCAGCATGCAAAAGGACATCTGGCAAATTGTACCCATCAGCTCATGGTCTCCACTCATTCCTCATACCTGTTGGTCATTAGTCTTGGTTTTTCAGAAAGTTAATTAAGGGGGTCAGGAGAGCTAACGAAGAGTTTGCAGTCATGTTTGCAAGCCAAATGGAGGAATATGAAGTATAATACAAAGTATTCATCCCTTAAAATATCTTCCCTAATATTGTCTGGAATAGCACTATTATAGATCGATTCATTTCAGTTAAGGCTTTTCATCTATAAAAATACTCATTTTTAAAAAGAATCACCAGTTATAACCAGCCAACATTCCCACTCTTTATTCCAATGACACCAAATTTGACCATGATACAATGACAAAAACAAGGTATTAACATGGTACAATATTAACTCAACTAAAGATGTTTTCTAATTTTATTCATTTTTACAATAGTCCCCCTTTATCTTCCAGGGTCTAATATAGGATTCCACATTGCATTTAATTGTTATGTCTCCTTACTTTCCCCCAATTTGTGATACTTCTTCAGTCTTACCTTGTCTTTCATAATATTTTAACTTTTGAAGAGTACCACTCAGTTATTTTGTACAATGTCTCTCCATTTGGGTTTGTCTGATTTTCCCCCCCTCATAATTAGATTGAAGTTATGAACATTTGTCAAGAAAACCAAAAATATGATGTTGGGTCCTCCTCAAGGCTCATGTCAGAGAGTACATTATGACAATGCCTTATTACTGGTGTTAACTTTGAGCACTGACCAGCTAGCACTCTTAAAGAAAGAGGTGAGAGAAAACAACACGTATTTGACATGGCAGTAGGTAATTCTATGCAGAAATGCTACTATGAGTTGGAGGATGAATAATTATTAGCCTTCATATGCCAAGCATGAAATGCATCACTTTATTAAAATTTACTAGTTGGATATCCCGAAGAACTGTCTCAGATGTGAATGATTTCTCAGGGCACTGGTCTCCATGGCTCTGTAGGGAATCCACTGGCAGAGCCGAGTTGTGGACATCAACACCCATTCTTGTGGCGCTCAGGGAGGTCAGAGTGGAAAGAGGGCATGCTTAAAGGGAATCTGCATCATATAAGGGCATATCATTATTTCAGGCCACTAGCTGAACCCTAGCTACTGAAATTTCAGTCCTTAGTGCACGTAGCACCCCTTTCATAGTTCCATTGAGAAATAGCCTGGCTAAAAAGGGAGGAAGGCCAGGATTTGTGGCCTGGAGACTTGGCTCTGAATGCTAGCATCCTCACTACCATGCAAACAACCTCTTCAGCCTGGGTCTCCATTTGCAAAATGATGATGCCTGCCTGTGAGCAGGAAGGCTGTGAGCCCAGTGCTACGAGGACAGCGCTGAGCACTTTCTCTTATGTTAAATCTCAATACATGGAAGCGGGTTTTTACAAAGCAGCAACATAGTATTAAAAAATGAAGCATAGCATTTTAGAATTGGACATTCCTTTCTGTCAGTCTCAGCTTTTTCACTTTCTAGCTGGGTGACTTTGAGGAAGTTATAAAACTCAAAACATCAATTTATGGAAAATGTTGATAAGCATCACTAATTTGTGTGGTATTGTAACAATAAAGTATAGAATGTTCCTGGCATATAATGGGTGTCCATATCCAGTAACTTTTATATTTATTCTTTTTATTGTATCTTTAGCAAGTTAGTTCTAATCTTGGCCTCTTCCCAGGCAAAATTTTCCCTTTAGGGTACTCTCATGACTGACCATAAACCCATGTGGGTTCTTGATTCTTGAACTGGGTTCCTGAGCAGAACTAAAGACTCAAGGTAAATCATGGATCTTCATGGTACTGATACCATTATACTAACCTGGCTATCAAATAACAGGAAAGGAGAAAAGGAGAGACTAATAATATAGGCATGCCATTTATACAACTCTGCTAGGAAGCTGCAGTTAACGATCTCCAAGTATGTACCCTGCAGATCTCTGGGGGAAGGGACTAGACAATAGATACATGTCCAATAAGGTCTGGGAGATATGGGAAGATGGTTACCTATCAATTACTCTTGGGAACAAGTCAGTGGCCAGAATAGGTGTGGCCACAGCCAACGAGGGGAGATTTGATATTTAAACTCCTGAACAAAGGGAGTCCCTCCCCCCGCTTCTTGTTTTTCCAGCCTGACTCCTGGCTTTCAAAGTTTGCATGTTCTGCATTCACCCATGTGGCTCATGACCATGTGAAACCCACACAATACACTGATGGGTCAAATCTAGCTTGATGCTACATGGACCTCACTCCTCCATGGAATGGGAACTCTGGACACTGGCCCTACTTTTGGCTCTGCTGGAGATCCCAGCTACATATCTTCAAGAACTGATTTAAGAGACATGGGACTTTGCAAACTGAGAAATATAATTCCACGCCAATAAAAATCACTCTTTTTCCTGTGCGAATCTTAGAAAATTCATTTTTTTAAAGATATGATAAGAACCTCACTCCCGCTAGCAATGGAGGAATCCCACCAACCAAATCTTCCAGCCACAGTACCAAGATATAGCAATAATAATATAGGCAGAATCCTTGGCACCACGGTAACAAATAACACTTTCTTATGACTCTACATTGATTTACTCCAAACTCTCAAAATGTTTGCAAATTTTTGTATTCTCTATCGATATACAGGTCTTGGTATATTCCTAAAGGAAGTATTGATGCAAGATGTAGGCAGTTTGGAAATGGCCACTTGCCAAGGTGATTAAGGTTTTATAACAACAGTTGAACTGGAATGGATTTTCCTTTTAATCATATAGTTTAGTGGTGGCATTTCAAAGTTGAAGAAAAGTCCTGGCTTAAAAGAAAATAAAACTGTTGATGACATATTTCCAGCACACTAGAGTTAGGATTGAAAATTATTCCTGTTGAGAGTGAGGGGGTGTAAGTTGTGCAAATTGATGTGTCTTTTACATAAATATATATGAAAATAAACCATGGTGTTTATATATATTTTTTATTATAGGGTAAGTGTAAGTAATTAGGAAGGGAGAGACTTGAGCCTTAGAGGCCCTTCTGCTATTGATTTGTTACAAGACACTGGAAAGGTAACAATGCCTGTCTTGGAATTGCTTGTCTTATCTAGAACTTAGTGAGAAAAAAATCTATGGACTCAAATACTATGAAATATACCATCATGCATAGCCTCCAGGATACTGTGGCCAAGAGATGCACATAGTGGATGTTTAAAAAGCACTTGCCAAGTTTAGTAGAATTTAGACCTAGTCCATGCTTGGTTGGGCTGGCTTTGGGCACAGCTCTGGGCCTTTCCTGTAAAATACAGGTACTGAGCATCAATGGCTGCAAACGTTCCTTTGTCTCCAGAGACATCTGTATGACGGTCTTTGTGTCTGTGCCCACACATATACTTGGATGAGCCTTCCACCACAGAGTCAAGTCCACTTTCTGTAGCACAGATCACCTTTCTTGAAGACATGCCCTTTCAATTAGATTGAAAGCCCAATGTCCTTTGTTTTGTAACCTCCAGAAGCCAAGCACTTTGCAGAAAAATGCAAATAATGGAATACAGTAGCCCCTCTCCCCCTTATCCATGGGGTATAAGTTCCAAGACCCCCCAGCAGATGCCTAAAACCTCGGGTAATCCCGAACCTCACATATACTTGTTTTTTCCTATACATACACTCCTATAATAAAGTTTACAGCTTCTCTTTAGCATATCTGAATTACCAGTATCACTACTCTTGCACTTTGGGGATCATTTCTAAGTAAAATAAAGGTTATTTTAACACAAGCACTGAGATAGTATGACAGTTGATCTGATAACCAAGTCAGCTACTAAATGACCAACGGGTGGGTAGCATATACAGTGTGGATATGCTGGACAAAGGGATGATTCATATCCCAGGAAGGATGAAGCAGGACAGTGCAAGATTTCATCATGCTGCTCAGAACAGCACACAATTTAAAACATATAATTTATTTATTTCTGGAGTTTTCCATCTAATATTTTTGATCACAGTTGATGGTGGGTAACTGAAACCATGGAAAGTGAAACCTCAGATAAGGCAGAATTGCTGTATAAAGTTTTCACTGCACCTGCAATTAACACAACGGGCAGAAGTATTTTATTTAGTTAAATGATAATCTGTGTTTTCCTCTTTCCTTCAAGTAGTTACAACCACTGAACATCTCAAGGAAGTTTCCAGAGAATTTCTAGAAATATTGACCTCAAATTGGAGCTCAAATCTTTAAAACAACAGAAATGTATTCTCTCACAGTTCTGGAGCTACAAGTCCAAAATCAAGATGTTGGCAAGGCTGTGCTCTCTCTGAAACCTGTAGGGCAGAATTCTTTGTTGCTCCCCTAGCTTCTGGGAGCTGCCCACAATCCTTGGCTTATGGCTGCAGCATTTTAAGCTCTGCCTCCATCATCCCGTTGCATTCTGTCTTTGTGTGTCCCTTCTCTTCTTGTAAGAACAGAAGTCATATTGGTCATTCAGTGTGGTAATTCCAAACTACCAATGTTATTTCCATATGACCTCATCTTAACTACCTCTGCAAAGACCCTATTTCTAAATAAGGTCACATTCTGAGGTATTGGGGATTAGGGTTTCAACATAACATTGTGAGGCACACAATTCAAACCATAGCGTTTAGATACCTGAAAACACCTATTAAATAGGAAAACGAAAGCTGAGCATTTTTGCAAGGAGTTGTGGAGCTAAATACTGTGTTGTGTGCTTTCAGTTTCTTATCATCTTGCCCATGCAACTCAGCTGCTATGGGACTTAGCGTTCGAAACCATTTTAAGCAATAGCCTATGAATGTCACCATTCACCTAGATCAGGTAAGTATAACCTGACCAGAAATCTGTGCATAAATGTGCTCGGCATAGGTAATGCATCCCTTCTCTCAAACATCTCCAGTTTCCTTCTTATAGTCATGTGGCATTCTCATGTTCGTTGACAACTGCAGTATTGGACAATGTGTCCACCTCCCCTCGGGCTGTCGTCTCCTTTGACTTGCGTTATAACTGACCATTCTGGTTCTCCTCTTTACCTCTCTGAGTCTCTTCAAGCTACTTCATTTCTTTTTTTGTTTGTTTTCTTTTCTTTTCTCTTTCCCCTCCAATTGGAAATTGAGGGCATTTTCTGATACACATACATAATCCCAACTATTCCCACTGTGCTAGAGTGCATTACTTGTTTATATCTTATTTTCTTTCATGCCCTTGCCATGCGTCCCTACACTATTGAATCCAGGTTTGGCCATGTGACTTGCTTTGGCCAGTGGAATATGAGTGAATTATATGTATGTCATATTTGAGAATAGGCTTTAAATATGATTGTGTGTTTGGTCCTGTGTCCCCTCTTACTCTGACCTTTCACTATGAGAACAGTATGTACCAGGTCCACATGTGACCTGGAACAGAGCGGCAGAATCAGAGCTGAAGCTGACTTATAGATGACATGTTAGATGAACAAAAATAGACTTTTGTAGTTAGAAGCCACTAAATTTTGGGGGGATATTTGTTACACAGCATAATGTAGTGAAATATGACAAACACAATCATTCTAAAATCTACCATGGCTTCTATGTAGTATCACACAATCTATATTTCTAATTGTATGGTTTGTTGGCATCTCAAATCTAGTTTGCTTAAAAATTAACTCATCAGGTTTTGCTTTTATTTTCTTTCCCCTCAAAGTTCCTCCTTCTGACTTCCCTATTTCTATAAATATGACCTTGATCTTCATAGTAACTTGGACTTCAAACCTTGAAATCAGCTTCTAATCTCTCTCTTTCTCACTACTTTCACATTTAGTTAATTACCAAGCCTGTTATTCCCCCCCTTTATTTCAATAAATGTTTATGAAAACCTACTACAGATATATCATGGTCCTTGTCTCTGAAGGATTTATAGGATTTAAAGATGAATAAGACACAGCCCCTGCCCTCAAGAAGTCTTTATTCTGGTCTGGGAATAGGATCATAAAGATGACTTCAACACTATACAATTCATGCTATGATAAAATTATCTTGTTTGTAGAGAGGAGAGGCTCTTAGCCCAACCTGGGCAATCACGGAAGGCTGCCTGGGGGAAATGATGCCTGAGTTAGCATTTCAGGAATGAGTAAGCAGTATGGAGGAAAGGGGGATGGGGACATGGCAATCAGATAGGCTATTTTGAGAATAACCCGGAAGCATGATTGAGTGTGGTGTATTTTAGGAGTATCATGTGGTTCAGTGTTATCTAGGCTGAATTTGTGAGGTTAGGGGTGGTAGGAGATGAGCTTGGAGAATTAAGCAGGATCTAGGCCATGGAAAAGTTTGTACAGCATGTCACAAGCTTAAAGTTCAACCTACCAAAGAGAGGAGTGGTCAGTAGGAGGATAGAGTATTTTTTATTTTAATTAAAACAGGAAACACTCTATTACCTACCGTTCTAAGTGCTATGCAAACATGAGCACATTTAATTATTCTAACAGCCTTAGTAGATATGAGCTACTATGATTTACCATTTTACATATGAAGTAAGGGAGGCAGAAAGAAATAAAGAAATGTGTCGCTGGCCATATAGCTAAGAAGTGTGAGCCCAGAAAATTTGGCATCAAATTAAATGCTGAACTACTACACTATTTGTTATAGCTGGACATAGAGAGACCAGTTAGAAGGGGACTGCAAAATATTAGATGACCTAGGTAGGGATAGTGTGGATGTCATAAAGATTTAAGTTAGTATATTTTTATGTGATTAGATAAGGAGAACTTGAGATTGATTGGATGAAGGAGGAAGAGGAAGAAGTCAGGCAGAACTTGGAAGTTTCTGGTTTGGCTGGCACTATAAGTGTTGTCATAAGTGAGATGTAGATTGTAAAGGTAGAAGCAGGTTTGTGAGGAAGGCAATAAATTCTGTTTGGGATATGGAGTATAGTAAGCCAGCTATCAGTAGGCTGAGAATTGACTTAGAGGCAAGAAGGTAGAGATGGCAAGCTCCCATTATCACCACGTTAGTACTTTTATCTTGTACTTGAAATCCATGATGTTAGCCTCCTAACAGGTTCACCTAATTATCGTTCCTCCCAACTCAACAAATTCTACATTCTACATTAGCTGAGGGATTCATTTCTTACTATAAGACTGGAGCACTCCCGTGTACATTTTATATTCTATCTATAAACATGTATTAAATGAAAACATTAATAAAGGTCAAGGTAAAAAATCATGTATCTGGGTACTCTAAATTTAAAAACAGTGTACCTTATCTAACTGGCGTGGCTCAGTGGTTGAGCTTGACCTATGAGCCAGTAGGTCACGGTTTGATTCTTGGTTATGGCACATGCCTGTGTTGCAGCTCAATCCCCAGTGGGGGGCGTGCAGGAGGCAGCATATCAATGATGTTTATTATTGCTGTTTCTCTCTTATTATTGATGTTTCTAGCTCTCTCTCCCTCTACCTTTCTCCTTGAAATAAATAAACATATATTTTAGCACACACACACACACACACACACACACACGCACACCAGCTTACCTTGGGGCTTTACAGACTAATGGTCATCTTTTCCCTACTCAATCTTATTAAAAGTTACATCAATTGACCTTGCTTATATCTTTATCATTTCAATCATGATATGGGAGGGACTAAGGAGCAGAGGGAATTACGCCTATTGATCATACCCTCCATAAGTTCCACAAAATTTTAAAAGTAGTATGGGTTTGAAATGATGGCTTTTCAGCTTATAAAATAAAAATGTTAGAAGAAACAATATAACAGTAGATGTAAGAAGCAGTGAGAAGGGGCAATAACTTCCACGCAAGTTTTCTAGCTCAAATGTTTGTAGTCACATCAGCCCAAGTTCCTTCCTTTCTGCAAAATCATAAGACATGTTTTGGCAGTACCAGCCACTGGAAGCCAAGATGCATGTTGCCTGAAACATTTGCATGGATGGTTGTTTTGTACGGTTGTTTCAACTTTCAAATGTGCATGCAAAGTCTCCCAAAACTGGATCACTAGCGGCCTGGGAACAGAGATTTATCTCTGTGCTGTGGGTTCCCTACAGGACTTGGAGAATTAGGACTTTAGTATGAATCACAATTATCCCTAAATCCCAGGCATGTTTTTCAGTATCAGTATTCTGTGAGGAGAAAATAGTATTCTTAGTGAGATAATCACCTTTCGGTTATGTATCTTAAAGAAATTGGTAGATAAGAGAAGGGTGAACAAACGCATATTTTTAAAAAGGTAATGCATTTTTTGATTTTTATCTTGAGTTATTTCTGACACGGAGGTGTGTGTGTGTGTATGTGTGTGTGTGTGTGTATGTGTGTGTGTGTATATGTAATTCAGTTCCAGTTTTTTTGCCCAGCCATGCATGTCATCTACAAAAGAGCTAAAGAAATTCCCTTTTTCATATCTGTATTTAAATGCTGCCTCAGTAAATTGGATATCATTATCCTAAGCCTCAGCTCACACTTAATGAAAGAGCCAGTATAAATTATTTACTGAATGTCATACTTCAGGTTTTAAATTCAATATATTGTGATACATATGCTACATAATTTAAGAGGTGGACAAATTACAGTATGGCACCTGCACATGCTTCTCCGTTCGGTCATTCCTATGGCCTGGGTTAAAAGTCTCCCTCACATCAATAATTTAACAAAAACCCACCAAGTCTCTCCTTAAAAATAGCCAGTATCCAAAAACCTACAAGGGAAAGCGATCCATTTAACTTGGGACAAATCTCACATGCTGAATGATTTAGCAGTCGAATTCTAAGCTTCAATAAGTCACTGAAATGTTGTGAGCAGAGGGATCAAATGGGAGAACAGAAAGTTTCCCTGACGAGCTTTACTCTCTGTCTTTTGCTGTCTTTGGGTCACTTCACTTGGTGTGTTGGATATTTTTTCGATTGCATTTAACCTCCAGTTTGTTCCTCTCTTGTGGGCCAGAATCCACTCTGCTTGTCTTGCCTGCTACTTTGCTTTTTCTCTTTCCTCTGTTTTCTTTCCCATTAGTAATTATTTATTAGTCTCTGAGGTGCAGCCCAGGATTTTTCATGGTATTTCTCCCACTTCCTCCAGCCCCTTTGGTCACTGCTGAATGTTCGGAGGGGAGAGCAGGCTTTGACATGTCCGTTATGTGTATCTGGAGCAGTCCACTGGAAAAGCTATACAATTACCGGTTCCCTGGCATCCTTTCTTCTTGGCTTTCTGGCCAGGAGAGACCGGCTGAGGAGGAAGTGTGGTTCGATGCTTAGAACACACAGTGGTGGAGAAGTCTGAGCCTTGGCTCTGTCTCCTGGCTCCTCCACCAACTTCATGTCTGAAAGCAATGTAACCATAGGCAATTGCTTTTTGTTGTTCTCTCTTTCTCTCTCTGAAATTAAGGTAAGAAATCTATTGGTTGCCGACACGCTTTCACCTTGCATAAATGAATATAAGATAGGAACTGGTTCATTAAGCCTACAGGGAATTAAAACTGATATATTTATGGTACTTGGACATCCTGAGTTGAGAGGACCATTTTCTTATCCTTGAAAAAGCTTAATTTCTCACGTGAGCATGGACAGAGAGTTGGGATCATTGGAAACAATTTATAGTCACTCTTCCCTTTCCCATCTGTAATCATCATGTCTACTTTTAGGGGAGTGCTTCTAGAATTTTAATTGGTACACCAATTACCTTATTAATATGCTGATTTTGATTCAGTGGGTCTGGGATGGGGCCTGAGATCCTGCATTTCTAACAAACGCCAGGCGATGTTGATCTGCTGGTCTTCAACTCTCTAGCCCCCAGCTGTTTCCTTCCCCACCACATCCAGACTGTCTCCTCTGGCCAGTACTCCTCTTCTCTCCACTCTCCATTTAAACTTCCCAGTCCTGTGTCCCATTTTCCAGATGCCTTGTGCTATGTCATCTTGATGGGTAGCCTTTTCATGGCTCCAAAACTACTTCTCACCCTTGCCCAAAAATAGCGCATCCCTCTGAAGTCTGACTCTATCTCTATCTCCCTGCCTTTGTCATTGTCATTTGCGATCAAGTCTATCCCATCATTTGGTAGAGATGGCATTTGAATTATAACCATCATCACCAATCTACCTCTTGTGATCAGTCTATAACAGTGGTCAGCAAACTCATTACTCAACAGAGCCAAATATCAACAGTACAACGATTGAAATTTCTTTTGAGAGCCAAATTTTTAAACTTAAACTATATAGGTAGGTACATTTTTATTAACTTAATTAGGTTACTCCTAAGACTTAGGAAGAGCCACACCCAAGGGGCCAAAGAGCCGCATGTGGCTCGCGAGCCGCAGTTTGCCGACCATGGGTCTATAATATCCATATAGCCAGCCCATCCAATACCTGCCTTCCCAATTTTTTTACCTATTTTTTAAAAAATAAAAATGAACTTTACTTCCATTCCACTACAGCTAACCACTCCAAGATCCACACCCTAAACTTGGCCACTACCCAGAACTGCTATATATCAGAGATGTTAAGTCCTAATCTCCTATTCCCTGACTTCCTGTCCTTCCGAGTCTCTCTGTTCTACCTGTGTCGATCCTTGATCTTTTAATGCCTCCATCCTTGATGTCTCCACGGTCTCCTGACCTCTTGTCTTTGTGTATGTAGCCTGGATCTTCTATATGATCATTCCAACTCTTCTCTTACAAATACATTCCTTGTGCTCCTTTGTTTTCTTTCTTTCCATAAATTACTGCATCATTTGCCCTTATTCTTCCTAAACCTGGAAAGCTGCACAAAACCAAAGAGAGTAATGCAGTCATGCAAACTGATGCCACCACACAGCCTTGTATTAACCTCCACTGGGCCCTTGCACAACTCAACAATTCATTCATTTACTGTTGATCAGTTCCTTGAGCCACTCCAGACTTTTACCCCCTCCTCAAATCTCCAGTTCAATCCAGTCCACATTTCAAGCCTCAATAGATAATCTGCAACTATTACATTAAAATTAGAGCAGCTCTCCTAGGTGAACTCCTTCTATCTTCCACTATCTTATAAGCTTATCTTCCTCCACACCCATCTTTACTTCCTTCTTCCTGGGCATTCTTACTTGATGAGGTATTTCTCCTTCTGTTAAGGCAAGACACAATCACTTTTGCACTGATCAGTTCTTCTCTGCTCATCATTGAATTTCTTCCAGGCTCACATCAATTACTTCCATCGATTCTTCATCTTCACATTTTGCTTCCCTCCCCCCTCCTTTTCCCAGGTCTGCAACTTGTTATATGTAATTCTCCAGCTGCATCTCTCACAGTTTCTTGCCCCACATTCATGACACACCAGGCAGGGTCATACCTTGGTCATTTTGCTGATGCTGTCCCGTTAACTGGAATATTCTTTCATTGTTTGGCAGTCTGGAAAGCTTCCACTAACCTTACAAGACCCAAATTGGGTGCTGCCTCCAGGGAGGCTTTCATGACTCCCACAGTCTAAGTTAGTCACCTTGCTTTCAGGTTGCCATCCATACCTTAGAGTTGCCATAGCAAACTTACTTGCCTTCCTATATTTTATTGTGATTATCTATGTGGTTGTCTCCCTTGTGGACTGGGTGCTCCTTGAAGACTAGAATTCTTACTTTATTTTTATATTCCCAATGACTGGAACAGTGCCTGTAATAATGTGGTTGAGAAATTGATCCTGGTTAAATAAGTGAGTAAATAGGAATTGCTCTTAAAATGAACATAGTGTCATATATGTCACCTTGGATCAAAATAGCTTCATTTTATAGAACTCTTTTGGGGGCATATATGCATTTTATCACAGGGGCAGCTTTTAAAGATAATAATAATAATAATAATAATAATAATACAGTTTTTGACATAACACCTGCTGTTTATTGAGTTTGTCTTAGGTGCTATGCTAAATGATTCACACATTATGCCATTAAATCTTTATGACTCTGAAAGCAATACCATTATCAAATTTTTTAAAGGTGAGAGTTGAGAATCAGAAAGGTTAAGTAACATACTGCAGTCACATAACCAGGAGGTTGCAGAGCTAGTTTTTGAACCTTAGCTAGGCTGGCTGAGATCCATGCCCTAAGTACCACATGCACTGCCCTTCCATCCCCTGGCTACTCTTTCCTCCTGCTGCTCTCTCCTTCCCTACTCCTCTGCAATGTTTTTCCTTAGCCTGACTTGCCTCTGCAGCTTGAGCACCCTCCTCCATTCTCCCTCCTCCCTCCACCCATGTCAGGGCACCGTAAATATTATGATGTCAGTGGCGTTCTGTTCTATAGCTCTCTATCTAATCTACACTGCAGAGTGATTGCTTCCAAGAAGCCCAAGGGTTGAGAAAATTCATTTCTTAAAAATCATTGAATAGTGAAATGCTAATACTTAACACTATTTGCCTTAGAAAATTAGGACTCTACAGAAGAAAGGCATTCTGTGGGTCATTCTCACTATAATGCAATTTGGGATAGTTGGAAATGTACTTCTATTGACCATTTCTTCTCTACCTTTGTCAATAGCAAAATTGTACTGTAGGATAATTCTGCAGCTTGGACCAAGGGCAATTCTACTAAGTGAGTTAGAAGCCCTGCATATGTCACCCTGTTGGAAAGTCCTCAGTGCATGTATAAGGCAAGAGGAATGAAAGTCTCCTTTACTTGGTGACGTGTGGATGGAATACTTAACGCACACATCTCCAGAGGCTGTGCTGCCTGTATAGACTGCTTCTAGGCTCTGAAACTAGAAGGAAACGAGGTTACAAAGACTTGATCAAGGAATTATCTGATGATTATCATTTTTTCTTTTTAAATTTATCTTTATTGTTGAAATATAAATTATTATTTACAGATGTCCCCCTACTATTTCCCCCATTGACCTCCCCCCCCACTTCCCCTGAGGCCTTCACCACACTATTGTCTGTGTCCATAGGCTATAGCTAAATTGAATAATATTTGCTTAATGTACAGAATTACAATACAATTCTTACTGAAGTCTACACAAGTTGATGCTAAATATTTTTTTTTAGGGCCATCACTGTTTCCAAACTCTGTCCAACTTTTCCCTGGTCTTCAATGTGAAGGCATTGTTGTACCTGTTGTAATATTAATGACATAATGCTTTAGGTGATAACACTTAAATAAATTTTACTTCCTACTCAATCCATATGTGAAGCCTCTATTCGCTTGTCATAAGTATCTCATTCATTTAAATAAATAAAAAATACCCTGTGTTCCTAATAAAAAAGTAAAAGTATGCAGGTGCACTTGTGGTTTAATAATAATAAATAGTAATCAAACCTGCCCAAAAGAGATGAAAATGTAGGTCATTTTTAATTGTATGAACATTCGTGGAGGGTCTAAATTAAAATACTCTTGAATGTATATCTCCTATAAATGTTTATACTACTATAAATATAAGATGTATTTATATCTTATTGTTGCTATATTTTTTAAAAAATCCAATATGAGATTGAATCATATTCTGGAATTTCATATGTCCTCCCAAAGGATATTTTATTATTTGGAAACATCCTTCGGAATATTAAATGCCAAGTAGTCGAGGATGCAATTGAGACCATCTCCATTTTTAATTCACTTTTAAACTTTTTTATTTTAACCTTATCATTTCCTGAAATAAGTGTTCATAAAGGATTAAACTCCTCATTGGCTCATTTCAAAGAGTTATCACCTTCTCAAGAATATATATAAGACAGGCTTTCCAGACTAGGCTAAGCAGGATATTTCTAAACCTCTGCAGGCAAAAGAAATGGCCAGCTGCTCTTTTTGGAATACTTCTAGGTCTGGGGTTCTAGAATTCAACAGAAGAAATGGCTGTAAAGATCTAAAGGTCATGAGGCAAAAGCAACCTTTAGATCACAGGATCCCTGGGTGTTTATCTCCCTGATAACAGTTGGTATCGGAATGAAGTCTAGAATGTAGAATGCCTTACTCTTTACTCCTATTGCTAAACCCTATTGCTCAATGTAAACAGGGTTCTTTTTCTATGAAGCAGAAATATTCCAATTGTGATATCACCATTGGTTGCTAAGGAGAGGATTAGGTTATCACCAATAAAGGCTTGTCGCCCTAGAATGAAAGGATGGAGCAAATGAAAACACAAGGAACACAACGCTTGTCCCCTTCCTAAGTGCATAACTTTCCATGCGGAGCACAATAAAGATGAACTACGGAGAAGGAGGCTTTGGCTCAAGTCCTCTGGGAGAGGTTAGAAAAGCAGCAAATTAACCTGTCTGATACCTTATCAGTCACTTTTGAGTAATCAACTAAGTTAACATTCTTGCCTTCCACAAATCATTAAGTCATATATCACAGACCCGGAAATCTCCTAGTTCCCCCAGCATAAAGTATGGGTGGAATGTGAGGAAATGTCAGATTAAGAGGGCTTTTCCCATCAAAAAGAGAATTAGTGGTTCCCTCGGAACTTTAACCATTTTTAATCTGAGTAAAGTCTGCCCCAGTAATACCAGGAAGGCAAATTGTTCCTAATCTATGGTGCTGTTTCATGGGTTAAATCAGGACTTAATGGAATTGCACTAAGAGTTCTAAGGGAACAATGGTGAACTCAATGACAACACCTTTATAACCCCCAAATGTCACGTGCACAAATACAAGATAGAGGACATAAAAGGGTGTTAAGCTTGGACTCATTCTTCATGGTTTTAGTGAAAGAGTAGTAGGAGGGAATGGCTTGTAGATACCTATTGTTCCACCTCCTCCCTTTGCTCTCTTACCAAGATCCTGCTCTTGCACGATTAAATTCATGATATAATTTTTACTCTTGCCTCAACTTCTCCACACCTCTAAGAAATTCAACACAAAGCATGGAGATAACAAAACCTATTAGAAACAGCACACACAACAAAAACAAATTAAGAGCTACCATGCTGTGCCCAGGCCAACACGTCAAGAAGACTTCTCTATCCTCCCACAGTTGGCTTAGCTTGGGGCTCATATAATAGAGATTCACTAGATTCTTGCTGAATATTTAGGTATTTTCATATCCACTGAGATACTGAGGATAAATCTGCGGGAATCAGAATTACATGCAAACCCATGTGGCTCTGTGCCCTCTTATGCTGGTAAACAGGGCTGGAGGGTCTGCACTTGGGTTTGAATTCCTGTCCCAGAGGTCAGTAGAACCTGAATAGCTTTCCCATCCCATCACCCTGGCATGCTTTGGCTAGAGAGATCTGATTAGCATTAACACCATGAGAAGCTTTGAGAGGAAGACAAATAATAAAAGCACAACCCAAAGATGGTGGACTTTTTTGCAAATGACTTATGTCTTATTTATCTTTTTGTCTCTCAAGATACTAGCCAAGTTGTCTAGCCCCAAACCTTCCTTACTGTATGGTCGGTAGGGATGGGCTTCTCTTCAACTTTCAACTGAATAGCGGGCACATGAACTGGTTTTTTGAAAAGCACTAGCTGTATAAGATAACCCCACCAGCTCCCCCAGTCTGCACAGCCACCCTCACCCCCTCACCAGCTGTGACTAAGACAGGTGGCCTATCAGAAATTTCATCAACAGCAAAGAGGGGGGATGCCTTGACCTCCATAGCGCTACACAATTTTACTAAAGGCTTCTTCTGCCTTTATACTCTGAATTTGCCAGTCTTCTCCACAAAGAGCTGTACTTTGGGAACTCCGGGATCTCATTATAAACCAGAAACACCACACTGCTGGCACATTTCTGCCTAAATCTCCCACTTCCAAACCTCACTCAACTCATGCGAGAGGTTACGAATCTTAAATCCTGCCTGCGTTTCCAGGGCCACTCGGACACTGTTGCAGGAACCCACGGCTGTGTGTTACATAGTGGTATAACGGGGCCATCATTTTATTGCTCATGATTCTGTGGGTTAGGAATTCAGGCAGGGCTTAGTGGGACAGCTTGTCTCTGCTTCATGTGATGTGGCTGGACTCATTCATGCAGCTGCACTCAGCTGTTGGCTGGGTTAGGCTGGAGGACCCAAGAGGGCCTGATGCTAAATGTCTGCTGGGTCACCTTAGTTCTCCTCTCGGCCTCTCCTCACAGGACCTCCATATGGTTTCTCATCCTCCAGGGCTTCTGTCTCCACCTGCTCTCTCTTCCCTTCCAGCAGGATAGTCTGGCCATTTTTAGAATTGGGAGAGTTAAAGGTAAAATTATAAAGTCTCTTAAAGCCTGAGCTTGGAAGTTTCAGAATATGCCTTCTGCAGCATAGAACTGATCAGAGCGAATCCCCAGGTCAGCCCAGACTACAGAGGTGAGGAAACAGATCCCTCCTTTTGATGGGAGAGGTAGCAAACATGGACAGACTTGGGAGAAGTTGTGAGCTGTTGTCTCTGTAGACCCTGTGGTTTGGACCACTAGAAACTGCTGCTCTCTGTAAGGCTGATATGTAAGGTGGCCCCTAAATTCTTGCCCAGCCCCATCTCTGTTTCTCTCAGTTCCAGACCAGGCACCTAACTAATATGCCTTAGCTAATCTGAACCCACCCAAGCCATGGCCTGGAGCATACCCTGAGTGTACTTGCTCGTGGCACATACACTGTTCATGCAGCAGAGGGGGAGCTGGGAGCTATTGATTTCCGAAGACCTCTAGACCATTTCCTAATAGAACTGTGGTGAGAAGTGACCCCGTTCTCCCTCCCTATCTCTAGCCCTAATCTTCAGTCAGGATCACCCTGGAGACATTTGTATGACCATGTGCCATTGCGTCTTCCTCAACTTACTCTCTCAGCTCAGAGTTTAAGTGTTATTTTCATTGGCTCTGTATGTCCCTGCCCTGTTCCAGGATCTTCACAGCTAACCTGTACTACCTGTCCTTTTCCTAAAGTCTTCCTCTTGGTTCAAATACCTATGGGGCATGTTGCATGGGGGGGATGCAGAATGGAAAATGAAAACTGATTAGAATGTATACATTTGGTCCCACCTTGACACTAAGCCTTTGTCCCTGTTCCCTCCCCCTTCAACCTTAGGCCAAATTCCAAGAAATAATCTTTGCTCTCTACTGAGAAGGGCCGTGATAGACACACCCCATAGGATGCTTTTTGTATATCTGAGTGAGTAAAAGGTCATATACTTTGTACGCAACTTCAGACTTTGGTTGAGAGTTGTGATTGGATAAGTGTTACAGGACAATAAAAAAACAGGATGTGGCATCAAGGAAAACACAAATATTATCTTAAAATAATATGCCAATCTGCACATAGAGACAAATCTATACTGCATATAAATATCATTCATATTTTACTCAAATACACACGACTCCTCTATACTAGTTCACATGGCACAGTGGTTCCTAAGGGTCACACACCATGATAGGAATATAGTGAAATAAGGATAAACTATATCCCCAGGAAAAAATGTAAAGAAAGATAACATTTTTTATTCATTTCAAAACATTTTCTGATCCCATGAGCTTTAGTTCCATGAACTTCTAAAGAATTCCAAAGGAGGTGGGATGTGGCCTTTTGGAAAATCTCAAGGAAGATGAAGATCCACTTAGAGCAATTTTAATGGGAATTACATGGTCAGGACATATGCATTCTCCTTCAGCATTCCATTCTAATTAATGTCTCACATGGATCTTATTACGCAGGTGACCTCCTGCCCTTTGGTCATCGCCACCTTTCTTTCAAAACATCTGATGGAAATATCCTATCATAAACATCAAGCTTTCAGGCCAGTGCCCCTTCTTTGGAGGGAAAAAAGCCCTCTTAATCTTCACCTCACAGGCATCATCGTTCTGAGTTTTGTAAGAGGAGGATCCTCTCCTGGAGGATTTTAATGACTGTCACACAATCTTCTAGAGCAGCGGTTCTCAACCTGTGGGTCACGACCCCTTTGGGGGTCAAAAGACCATTTCACAGGGGTCACCTAAGACCATCTGAAAACACATATATAATTACATATTGTTTTTGTGATTAATCACTATGCTTTAATTATGTTCAACTTGTAACAATGAAATTGGGGGTCACCACAACATGAGGAACTGTATTAAAGGGTCTCGGCATTAGGAAGGTTGAGAACCACTGCACTAGAGGCAAAGAGGCCATGGAGAAGGCCAGTACAGTATACTCATAAGAAGGGCAAGGACTAAGAAGGTTGGGGACAGAGCTGAGAGTGGCAGGGGGGTGTACATG
>NW_006286587.1:3873155-3886933 GCF_000327345.1 Myotis davidii | reverse complement strand
GGCCTGAGGACTGAAGGGTCCCAGGTTCGATTCTGGTCAAGGGCATGTACTTTGATGGCGGGCACATCCCCAGTAGGAGGTGTGCAGGAGGCAGCTGATCGATGGATGTTTCTCTCTCACCAATGTTTCTTACTCTCTATCCCTCTCCTTTCATCTCTGTAAAAAATCAATAAAATATATTTAATAAAAAAAAAATCCCAGGAGCTTCTCAATCTGTCTGTCCTCTTCAATGGAAAACATCCTCCCTTTTTGGTGTTAATATAGCAAACCTTTGATAAAACAAAAATATGTATTATTCTATAAAAATACATATAAAATATATATTAAAATATCAGAATATATTTGTTTCCTGTATCTTCTCTTCACTTCCCAAAATAGGCAACAGACAGAGATTAGGACTTAAACAATGATAACCACTATGGAATGAAGTGTGGACTACAAAATAAAATCATGATAAGTTAGCTCCATGTCACATCACTAGAGAGAAAGGTTACACACAGCTGGGAGGAAAAATCTTTTTCCATTGACCCTCTCAAAACAAGCCATGACTTCATCGGGGTTGGCTATCTGGTAAATTCCACTAGAATATCATGCTCTGGAATTTAGGAATTAGAGGAAGGGGCCAGAGGAAATGTTAAAATAGCCCTAGAGGGTAGTCAAGCGTGGTTCACAGATCTGCTGCCCTGGGGAACCCACAGCCCTCGGGGAGCTGCAGCAGTGATGTGTTTTACTTTTCTATTTCCAGCCTCTGACTCACATTACAAATATTGACTTCTATTTCTCTATTAGCATCAGATTTTTTCTTGAATCCTCCAAATTGACTTTGACTATAACTTTGGTTAATATTAAACCTCTTGGGTCAACACGTTTTTATAGCTGTGAGCTGCTCCAACCACATGGACTGGGGATTGGCAAAAAAGCATTACAACCAGGAGCAGGACTCCGAGAAGGCTCCTTTCAGGTCCCATCCCCCTGCTACCCATCTACCAACCACCGTGAACACTCCTGCCAGATTCATCTTCCACAAAGCACCATTGGGGTCATGGTTTCCTGGCGTATAAGCCTTCCATGACACTCCATTGCCAAGAGCGGGAGATTTGAATTCTGTACCCAGTATTCAAGGGTATGAAAAGACTTTACTTTGTTAAACCCCAAAGACCTTGACAAACATATCACCTCCACATATATACATAATCTTTTCCTTGCTTAAATCCTCTAAGCACTTTGGGCCTTTCTTACCTTAACCTTGTGCTCCTCCATCAGAGCCTCTGCCATACTTATCTTCGCACCTTCCATACACCTAGCATCAGAGCCAGGCACATGGGAGATGATGAGTAAACATTTGCAGAGCTAAATTGTCTCAAGGTTTATTTATTTCCTGTAGGTACATGATTAATAGTCCCATGAAATAGTTAAAATAGCCATGCTGCAAGGTGGCTGGAGCAAGACATCTCAGGGGAAACTGGGTGCTTTTGGGTAATGCCCAGCTAAAAGAACATATATTAGTATTATTCTTCACCTTATCTGGGAGAGTAAAAGAAATTATAGCCAAAGTTGAAATAAACATGAAAAGGTAAGTCAGAGGGAGCAAAAAAAAAAAAGAAACCCACAAGGAATCGAGCATCTGAATAGCCTTTCTACAATGAGGTCTTATGGGGAATACACTAAAGACAGAATTAGGGCAGGAAATGTGTTTTTCCCTTTCCTTCATATATTTTCTGGTGGGCAACTATAAGTATAAAACGATGACAAAGAAGGAATAACAGGAGAAAAACAAAAAAGGGGGGGATCTTAAAAACCAGTTATCTTACACAGAAGAAAAGAAATCCCTTGGCAACAAAACATGGCTTTGACCTCTCTCCTTCACTGAACTGGAAATAACCAGATAATGACCAATCCCTTGGAGGAAATAAAGGGCCAGGGAAGCCAAATTGTTTTACCTTCTCAGGGACAACTACTTTAACTGAAGGCAGGCATCTTGGCCATGACAGCTGAGCACCCTAACGTAATTGGGTACCTGTGCTGCTGATGGAACCCCCTCCATCCTGTAGTGTTTGTTATGTCTCTACTCAACATTAACTGATGCTGTAGTGCTGAGGATACAAAACAGAATTTTTGACTTTGTCAAAATATATTCAAAGACCCTGAAGGAACAGCTGAATGATTCTAAAAGTTGGTTTGCATGTAGTATTCTCAACAAAGTTGGGCAAGACATCTAATTTCCCAAAGGGCTGATAAATATCTTTACCTCATATGTTATTGACTATGCCCAGCTGCTAATTTGCATTTGCACAAATGTGACATGGTTGAAAGAAGGTGAGGAGGATTTCCAATCAATTGCCAGCATGCTGGCCTCTTTGGCAATGCAGGCCAAGGAACATGTGCAGGTGCAGGCGGGCTTCCGGGCACATGGATTCGTCTCTCATCCACTCTCTAGTGTTTCTGCAATAAAAATATTTGACCCATGTTCAATATGGGCCTTCCATCAACTGCTTTTTATCAACCTCACTTTTTTGAAACACTAATACCCATTTGGTTTTAGGAAAACAAAGGGAGCAAGAGGCTGAGATTCAGCTTTCTAGAAAGTCTATGAGTGATTTGTGAGTTTTCTCATGCTCTGCAGTAATGGATAAACAGGGGACGTATGTTTCCATTTTATCATATCCCTGTGGATGCTTAAAGTCCATATTTTCCTGTTGCTAAAACTCAATGGGTAAAAAAACTAAAAATCCCTCAAAAGGAAAGCACTTCTTTTATGACTCATGTTCAATGTCAATAGAAAGATTTGTTTCCTCTGAAGGTATACTTTAAAAGAAAAAAAACTGAAAATTCTATAATGACATAAAAATCTTGCCACAGGTTATAAGACCAAGAGAAGACATTGTTCACCAAAATAAATCCATTTGTTCCTTTGCACATTCTCACTCTTTTCTTTCTCTCAAAATGAAAACGATACCATCTTCACCTTCCAACACAGGCATGTGAGGTAGATTTGTGAAAGAAAACTAAAAGCTGAATATTCACTGAAGTTTGTCAGGAATCCAGTTTGAAGTGTGAATAGACCTGTCTATCAGGAACAAGCAAATGAGAAGGAAGTTACCTTTCTTCAGACCTTCAGCAATATATGTATGAACGGGTCCCTGACTTTGTTATCCCAGACCAATACTCAATACATTTCTGGGCAGTTTTAAATAACATTGACAACAATAATAACAGTAACAGCTAAAATTTACTAAGTGCTTTCTAAGTGCCAAGGACTCTGTAAGTACTTTTCTATGCATTGTTTCATTGATTCCTTATATGATCTCATAGGCATGATCCATGAGATTTCATCATTTCACAGATGACAATAATATTTCCTAGGTGTTGATTCAAAGTGGAGTGGGTGGCAGGCCACATTTAGGGGCAGAAAATACAGACTGAATCCCTAGAAAAGAAACTTCTATACCCCATACCTTGGATTTGAATTTACTTTGCTTTTCAGGGTGCAAGGGAGAAAAACAGAAGGAGGTGGGTTCAGAGAGTTATGATGATGAGTTCTAAAGTCTACTGGAAAAGCCAGACACAAGGTACTACAAATAGGAGGAAACCCCTTCCTAGTGTGAAGCATATACCCAACATTTAGTGTGCCCAATAGATATTTACTTGGTGGAGGAAAGATTGCTTCTCTCCTGCATGCTAAAGTGATTTCTAGAAGATTCAAAACCTCTGGTCCAATGGCATATGTCCTTCAGAGAGGAAAGGTGGGATTTTGAGAGAGAAAGAGAGAGAGAGAGAGGATATAAGCTACATTAAAACATTAGTATGAGCACTTCTGATTACTGATACTTCTTGGGAAGAGTTGGGAGCATGTTATAGGCAGAGTGGATGATGGATGCACCTCCCTCTGAGCTCAGGACATCTACCTACTGATGCCTGCAGTTTTAAGGCTTCAAAAAGTCTCCACAGCTTCTCCGTTAGGAGCACTAAGTAGGGTAGGATTAGTCCATGGTCTACATAGGATTAAAATGCTCAGCTTCCCTTTCCTGATTTCTCTCTGCTCACGAGATCCACAAGCCAAAAATACACTCTGCCTGCTGCCGACAAGGCCACAGAGCTGCATCATGGTTACTGCCCTCCCAGTGCCCTTCCCGCTTTTGACCCATTTGCTATCAGAAGTTTCTTTCCTGTTGGGCCTTCTAACTCATCAGTTAGCCTGGAGGGAAAAGGTCCACCAAGCAGCTGTGTCCCTCGTGCTTCCTGCGGGCCCCACCGTGGCCTTAAGCTTGCATTTTGCATGTTGGCCAGGCTCCTGCCTAGTTTTGCCCTCCCTGCACCCAGCACTTTATTCCCCTGAGAAGACACGCCCTCTGACTTCCTAGGGTCCCTACTTTGGCTGCCTACTGCACCAAAGGCATACTCTTGATCAAGTCTTTTTCCACTTTGCTTTGTACACACCATCTCATCTAAAGGGAGTAGGAGCATCCACTGTGCAGCTTCTAGATCCTGCTTTCAGATGTGGACTGCACATGGCAACTGATCAGATGCGAGCCTCTGTACCAATGGAAGACTTGTCTTTTGGGAAACTTTGCCTTAACTTGGTGGGAAGGCACATATTTCCAAGTTTCTTCCGGAGCTAAAGAGTGAGAGTTTGGGCACAGTGAAAAGTCAAGGGCCACAGGTCTTCAGAATGCCTCCCCATCGCATCAGCAGGTAATGGTGAGTGCTCTAATCTCTGATTACATTTCCCGCAGCCCCAGCCTTCACTGCTGCCTTTCTGCACTCAGATGCCTGGCCTCCCTGTGGCCCTCAGTGACGACTTGATAAACCATTGACCTCAATTATTAAGTGTGGAGCAGAAACAATATTAAACCTGACTCTCCATTCCCAGTTGAGCTATCATGTGTCTCTCCGTAACTTGGCAGGAACCTTTTTCTCACCCCATGTCCTTCCTATTACCCTGCAGTATGTCCTGAACCCTCCCAACCCCAGGAACCCCAGAAACTCAACTCCAGCTTCTCAAGAGTGACACTGTTGGGCACCTGTGCTGGCGGATTTGCAGGTCAGCACTTAATCAGCAAGCTTCTCCCTTCCCCAGAGGCCTGATGATGGTGGGGGGTGGGGAATCGGGAGGGTTATTCCTTCTTCCACTAATCACTGTGGATTCCTGGGAAGCAGCGCTGTGCCTCCCTCAAAGGAAGCTGAGTCATTCCCAAGCAAAGAATGACTTTTTTGTTTTGTTTTATTTTAGTTTGTTTTAGAAAACGGCTTCTTAGAGGTTTCTAGATAGGGAAATGGAAGGAACTTCATCCCTGTTGGCCAGGGCAGCCTGCAACTTCTAGAATGCCCGGTTGCTGAGTCATTACCCAAAGGAATCACAAGGAGAAACTCCACTGACTATGACAATAATTACTGTGCCCAGTCATATATATGTAGCAAACACCATGTGACAGGGATGTCTTCAATATCATTTAATCCTCACAGCAACCCAATGAAGTAGGACTAAAAGAGGTAATAGTGTGCTGGTACCTGTCAACAACTGACTCTCTGGGCAAAAAAGTCCCAACATTTGCCAGTTTCTATGGGTTAAATCTTCACTATGTCATGGGAGCTTTTAAACTGCCAACCTGATATTGGTAACTGCAGAGTTGGAAAGAGTTATGCACAATCCGTTTTCTTGAGTTGATTCCAGCACACACTAGACAGAGAGGTTAAGTCACCTCCTCAAAGTCACAGAGCAAGAATGTGGTTGAGTTGAGTTTTGAACACAGGCCACACTGCTCCAAAGTCCACACTCTTAACCACTAACAAAGCACAGCCAGAATCAACTAGAAGGGCCCTCTCTGATTAGCAGACTGATTGGAATGTTTATCTTAATCAGGTAATTTCACAGATAATCACAATGGTATTTGTTGGCACAGATGAAATAACAATGTCTTGATCGTTTTTGTCTTCCCCACACCTTGATAGAGTGGTTAACATCCATAGATGTTCATGGCATTTTACTGCGTTTAATTGACTGACATTAAAGGGCATGGGGCTGTCTTTGGTGAAGTCCTTGGAAGACTGAGGGTCAGTATCTTAGAGATGAGGCTGACGGAGAAGCAGCTGTACAGGGTGAAGACTGGCAGAGCAGATGGGGAATGTGGAGCAGGGCCCATGGCGTGGACTTCCCCCATTTGTCTTTTCCCCAAGGCCTATCCTGGCTCCTGGGCTCAGAACCCTAAATGGAGCGTAGTTGGTGACACCCCACTTGTTGAGAACTTGTTTCCCTTCTTTGCTGCATTAGGCCACCAGTGAGTCACTCTGGTTTGTCTTTCAAGTAAAAGGTGGAGACTGGAGAGGCAGGGCCTCCTTTGCCGATCAGTGCTAGCAGCTGCCTGGAGTATAAAACTGGAATGTGGTGTGTCTCACTGCTGTATGTCTAGACCAAGGAATTCGTTTGTGAGGCCCGCCTTCAGAATGAACACAGGAAGACTCAGCCCAGAGGTGTCAGATCTGGGCCAGACCTACCGTGTGTACACACATGACCTTACTTGATGCTTGTCAAAACCCCAACTAGACGGTTTTTATCTCCATTTCTCAAAGGGAAAAACTCTGCCGTAAGTATATCCTTCTGGCCTGGCAAGAAGCCCCCAGCCCATTAAGATGGTTTCATGGAGAAGACTTTGATAAAGGGACTGCATACAGAGGAGTGGACAGGATGGAGAAATAGCTGGAAGAGCCATCCCAGGACTAGCGGCAGTGGGAGCCTTTGCTAGTCGCAGGCGTAGAGTGGAAGGGAAGATTCGTGTGACTGGTACCCAGCATGGATCACAGCCATGGAGGGAGGCCACAGGACTGGAGCCATGGCCATTCCCCAGGAGCAGAGCCACTGATAAAACCATAACCTGACCTGAAGGAACCTGAAGAATAAATACCCCAGCCTCGCCCTGGCATCAGCTGAAAGCTAGGGGGCAAAGGGAGGGGTCCTAGCTTCCTGGACACAGAGCAGGACAAAGAATGGCAGAGGTGGCATCTGGGGGACATACAGAGACATCGTGTGACTTTCCCAAACTCGCAGAGGGAGTTTCTGCTGGAGGGCCAGAGAGAACACAAGCTCCCAGTACAGAGGAAAGACCCAGGAGCCGGACCAGTCCTTGTGACTTTAACAAGCCACTTGAGTTTCCTGGGCCTCCATTTTTGCATCTCTAAAATGGGACATTGGACTTAAACCATAAGACACTGCCACTCAAATACTTTTAACATTTAGCTTTCCCCAAAGGCTACTAGTCACGCCATGCCTCACTGAAATTAGAATTGATTTCTCTCCTGTCTTCTTTTCTCCCTTTGAATATAAAATGCCTTGGGCATAGCAACATGAAACAGCAAAACAGCACCAGAGTGTAAAAGCTTATAAATCACCATTTGGCAGCCCAAGGAGCAGAATGGTGAGGCACAGAGAATTCCCAATTACTCTGAGTTGCAGCAGGACCTACTACATGGCCTTCATGTTGAATGCAGGATATGGGTCTTCCAAGGGGTTAAATAGGGCTGGCACTTCATGTGGTGCTGGTGGGCGAAGGGTGGAAGGATCCAGACCCACACCCCACCCCCGCCCCTCCCAAACACAACATACCACCAGCAGCAGCCCACACTAGGTCTGTGCAAGATTTCTGGGTGTATTTTTAGGATGATCAGTGAGTGCTACATTGTGACTTATTAATACTATATAATAACCTACACCACTGCACACAGGTGCTCTGATAGCACAGAGCTCCCAGTGTTACTAGTATAACCATTAAATGAATGCAGTGAAATGCATGACATACTGTAGTCATGTTAGAGATTGTTTCTTTCCTCCACTTCTGGAAAAAAAAAATTTTAATCCTCACATGAGGATATATTTTCTATTGCTTTTCAGAGTGAGGAAGGCAGAGGAGGGAGAGAGGGAGGGAGGGGGAGGAGGAGAGAGGGAGGAGAGAAGGGAAAGAAACATCAATGTGAGATACATCGATTGGTTGCTTCCCACACATGCCCCGATAGGGGCTGGGTATTGAACCTGCAATCCAGGTACATGCCCTTGACAGAGAATCGAACCCAAGACCCTTTGGTGTGTGGGCCAATGCTCTAACCACTAAGCACACCGGCCACACACTGATTTTCTACACACTGATTTTCCACACACTGATTTTCTCAATACTTTTTATATTATTATTATTACTTTTTCGCTTTCTCTTCATTCCTGCCCTTTAGATGCTGCAGCAAATGTCCCCCAATATTTTCAGGTTTTTAACAAAAGTGTTGCTTTAAAAGATCACATTACAAATAAGGAAAGAAAGAAGAGAAAGCTCAGTCTGTCAAGCATGATAAGATGAAAACTGCTTGTGGCTGGGTTGAAGGTGGCCTGAGAAGGGGCTCAGATCTCCACTGAAAATGTGACCAGAAACACTGATCAGAAAGGATATATGCAGCCCTATGTTCATAGCAGCACAATTCACCATAGCTAAGATCTGGAAACAGCCTAAGTGCCCATCAGCAAATGAATGGATTAGAAAACTGTGGTACATCTACACAATGGAATACTATGCTGCTGTAAAAAAAAAAAAAAAAGAATTCTTACCATTTGTCACAGCATGGATGGAACTGGAGAGCATTATGCTAAGTGAAATTAGCCAGTCAGAGAAGGATAAATACCACATGATCTCACTCATTTGTGGAATATAGTGAACAACATAAACTGATGAACAAGGACAGATCCAGAGACGGATAGGCATCGATTGGACCGTGGGGCCTCAGGGGGAAGGTAGGGGAGGGTGTGGGTAAGGGGGAGAGATCAACGAAAGGACTTATATGCAAGCATATAGGCCTAACCAAAGACAGGGACAACAGGGGGCGGTGAGGGCATGAGTGGGGGATAGGGGGTAAGGTGGGATAAGGGCACATACGTAATTACTTAATCAATAAAATAAATAAATAAATAAACAAATAAATAATACATAAATAATAAAAAAGTTTTAAAAATGTGAAGAACAGCTGCTGGGGGGAAATGCTTCAGCCACAGCGGCTCCCCCAGGATCGCCCTGAGGGCCCAGCGCTCCTTGTACTGAAAGCGGAGGGATCATCCCAGGACACACAGCTCGGCCCCCTCCGGCCCACCAGCTCCTCTGCTTTCCCGAACTGATTCCTTAATTCAGTGAAACAAATGGTTTGACTAATATTTCCCCCCTGAGTCAACCACTTATTGGGGCATCTAACCCAGACTTTCTGTGCAATAAGACCTGGTCATGTCAGCTCGGCACGGGCAGGCACGCCGGCTGGGCGCAGAGCACGTTTGAGAGTAAAGGGAAGAAGGTGATTTAAAGTGTATTACTGTTTGAGGGGGAAAGATAATGAAGCATTTATAGGTGAAGGGAAAGCCCCGTGGGCCCTGGGAGTGGGTATCGCCGAGCTGAAAGGTCCGTGTATCTGTTTAAAGCTTAGGAAGAGCCGAATGCCAGGAATAGGGTCCTAGAGCACACATTCACTTTTTATCTAGTTCTTTCCAAAACGTGTGGCTAAAAGGCATGTCTGCTGGGTTCTGCGTCGACCAGGATGTCCTGACGTGGCTTCTAAAAAGCAAATGGGCAGCAGCTGGAAGTGATCAGTAGGTGGGTACCGGACGGCAGAAGGTGGCCTTCCTCCGCAGTGCCCGGGAGCCTCTGGGGCGGGGGGACTGCCCAGCTCCTGCATGGGCAGCGCCGGAGCCTGTGATGACACCCACCAGTGTGCTCCTCTGAGGATGAGTGATTGATGTGCGAGAGCTCCGAGGCCCAGGAGTAAGTGAGTCAGCAGCGGGAAGCAGGAGCAGTGAAACAGGGGTTTTCTCTTGAATTCTTGCTTATTTTGGGACAGTATGATGCTCTTCTCAGAGGGAGCAAATAAAGTGTTAGTGGAGGCAGCCAGGCTTATGTAACTCATTTCTAAAACAAGTGGGTGACGTCACTGAAGGGATCAACATCTTCATTACAGAAGTTACATAGAATTGATGTCAACACAGCTGGCCGTCTTTCAATGTGGACTGATGCTATCCTCAGCGCTGCCACTAATTAGCTCTGTGAATTTGGGCAGGCTTCTGGGCCTCAGTTTCCTCAAATATAAAATAATGGGGTTGTTCTTGGCAACGCCCCAGGTACTTTCCAGATCGGCCATCCCTCAAACCTACTGAATATTAAGAGTGATAATTTTGGTAATAGTTGCAAGAGCAATAGTAGCTAATATTTATTGAGGGCCTTCTGTGTGTCGGGCAACATACTAGAAGTTTTAAAAATATTATACCAAAACATATGATCTCATTGTTTCCTCCAAACAACCTTATGAGGCAGAGAACATTATTAATATGATTTAGCAAACAGGGAATTTGAGATTCCAAGAGGTTAAGGTCCTTGAATAAAGTCATGTACAACTAGTACATAGTTGATGTGGTTAGGGTCTCAGCAGACAAGAGATGACACGTTTGAAAGATTTAGCTGGGAATAATTTAATAAAGAGGCTCTTTCTGGAGGTGTGGGTAGAACTAAAAGCACCAACAGGGAATGGTGACCAGGCGCTGGGATTGGCAACAGCAGGGAGCTGAAGGGGGCCGGGGGAGGAAATGGATGTCACCGGAGCCTGGGGAGGGCAGGAGCCAAGGGGAGCCACCTGGCAAGAGCTGTAGTCACTGAAGAACACAGCCACCACCAGAACCAGAAAGAACCTGGGAAGAAGAGAGAGGAATAAATATCCCCACCCCCACCCCTCTCTCTTCTTGCCTTCCTACATCCTGCTAAGCCTTCTCATTGCTTGAACCCAAGCAAAGCCAGAGGGTGAAGGAGCTTGGAGTATAGTCCAGAGGGGTCAGCCTCCTGATACAAGAGTAGGGCAGGTAGGATGAGAGAATGGGTCTGTGGATCAAATGAAAAAGAAACAGCAGAGCCAGGATTACAGCCCAGTTCTTTCTGAGTCCAGAGACCTTGAACCTTCTTCCTAGGTCCAGCTTGGGTGGTACATGCATAAGGAGCAACACTGCATATTCTCGACTATCATGGGATCATTGGAGGTTGGGGAGCCCTGAATTCATGGCCAATGTCCAGGTAACTGGCTGTCCATGTTAATGGCATCACAGCAACTTATATCATAGTACGTAGTCTGACTGCATTTGAAGCTCTTTCCCCTGGAAACATATCATTGGTTATCAATGTCGCAGGAATGGGTATGTGGGGGTGGAGGGATACTACTGATGCCTTTTCTATAAATAATGGAATAATGTTCAACTTTGGAATGTACGTTCCCAGAAAGAAGAAGGTTCAGAAATCCACAAACACATGGAGATGCACTCTCTTTGCTTTACCGTTCTTTGCCTGGAACCGCACATGCCCCCAACCCATCCGTCACCCACATCTCTTTCCCCTCCATCCACCACCACATATGGGACCCTGTGGGCTCATCACCATCAGCCCCTTTTCTGTGCGGTGGCTACTCCCTCGGCCTGCAGTGCCTTCTTTCCTCCCTATTTGAAACCAGATTTCTTCTCCAGGAAATGGATCAAAGTTCACTTCTCCTCCATGAAGCCTTCCTCACCTCCCTGTTCACTCTCTTATCTACATTTCTTTGCACTAACTTCTATTGCAGCACTTATCATTATGTTGTAAAGATTTCTGTTTGCTTCTGCACTGGACTGTGAACCTGTGAGGAAGTGTTAGTTAAAAACAGAAAAAGAAATAACACTTGCTAACATTTATTTAGCACTTACTATGCATCAGGCACATGCATTAGCTCAGTTAAGCCCACAAGAACCCTATGAGTTAGGTGCAATTTTTATTCCCATTTTATAGATGAAGGAACTGAAGTCTGGAAAGATTAACTTGCCTAAGATTTTAAATTGCCATACATGAACTTATAGATTTTTTTGGAAGGCATGTAAGTCTTGAATTCTTCTCTTCAGAAACTTAAATGGTGATGCATCCTGTATAAGAATATGAACAACAACTACAACAAATCTCACCCAAAATAGGTTGCTGGTAGCTTCTACCTAATCCTGAAGTCTTTAGGTGGCCACACTCCCCTGAATCTTATTTCACTCTTGTTTTATAAGAGTGAGTGTGTGTGTGTGTGTGTGTGTGTGTGTGACTTAGTAAACAAACATGGGGTGCAAACCAAAGTAGAAATTCTAGATATCAAAAACAAGCAGAGATTTGGCTCCGAACTAAGATGAGATTGCAACATTCTTACCAAGTACACATGGGACCAGAAGGTTGATTCAACGTCCACACCACTAAGTGTGCAGGGTCAAAAGGCTCCCACCCTCACCTGGCTCTTCTGTCTCTATCCTGCCCCAATTCTGGACTTCAAAAGGAATAAAAAGGAGGTTAGCTTCTGACTTTCGAATGGGCTGATGTAAGTGTAAAATAACCTTTAAGAATAGTTGTACCTATTTTTCAACTTATTTCATATATATGATACAGTTTATTTTTATATTATTACTTATAAATCATTGTATTATTTCCCAGATGAACAGCTGCTACATGGATATATCACCCCTCCCACTATATATATTAGTGGGACAAGGTGAAATTAAACCTGATAGTAATGTGAGCAGAGGGAAATAAGAAGGTTAATGAGGTAATATTTCAATAGCCTCCTAATAATTTGTCTCAGGCTTCTTCTCATTTTATCTCCTCATTGGACCTCCCAACCCATTCCTGACCCTGTCCCTCTAAGACTAAAGGGTCTTTCTGTATTAATAAAAGCCTTCTCATGTAGCTTGATCTCCCACCAATACCCCCCATTCTGAATGGGGACTTCCACTGAAATTCATTCGACAATGCCACTAGAGTTACCTTTCTGTGTCACTCAACCAGTGTGAAAATTTTCACCAAATTTTCCCTGTCTGACTCCTTGGAAGATCCCAAAGACCAACCATTCACAATTGGCTTCTGCCCACATTTTCGTCTTCCAAAACCCAGTCACACCATTCATAGCTGACTCTGAGGTCCCTGGATGACCCTACAGGAAGATTCCGCATTCTTACCAACACCAACACCAACAATGCAACACTCTGTTGAAGAAATTTGAGATCTAACATTTCAAAATGAAGCATTCAATCTAGTTGTGAAAGGCCAATCAGGAATGTGGCCCATGCTTGATGGTTTAACACTGACTGATGTCACATTACGTTTGGGAGGGGCTTTGTACCTTGGTTCCATCACTCTGTAGGTGCCCCAAAGATCTTACTCTGATCTTAACTCAAACATATAAGGCTCTCTCCCACATACAACCCTTTTCATGTCCACCTCCCCTTACTTGAAACATCTCCTAAGCCCCACACGCAGGCACTCTGCATCTATGTGACCTGTGCTTACTTTTCCTTGAAAACTCAGCTTAAACATCCCTGGTGCTTTGAGGCCTCTGCCCAGCCCCTTCCCTTCCCATGAAATCCCTGTCACAGCTAATACCACTCATGACCACTTACTATGTGCTGGGCACTGTTCACAGTGCTTTGCATATGTTTCTCATTTAATCCTCAAACACATTTTTGGGTGGTGCTATTATTATCCGCTCTAACCACTAAGCACACCGGCCACACACTGATTTTCTACACACTGATTTTCCACACACTGATTTTCTCAATACTTTTTATATTATTATTATTACCTTTTCGCTTTCTCTTCATTCCTGCCCTTTAGATGCTGCAGCAAATGTCCCCCAATATTTTCAGGTTTTTAACAAAAGTGTTGCTTTAAAAGATCACATTACAAATAAGGAAAGAAAGAAGAGAAAGCTCAGTCTGTCAAGCATGATAA
>NW_006286587.1:3846580-3867779 GCF_000327345.1 Myotis davidii | reverse complement strand
TGATCTGTGCTTACTTTTCCTTGAAAACTCAGCTTAAACATCCCTGGTGCTTTGAGGCCTCTGCCCAGCCCCTTCCCTTCCCATGAAATCCCTGTCACAGCTAATACCACTCATGACCACTTACTATGTGCTGGGCACTGTTCACAGTGCTTTGCATATGTTTCTCATTTAATCCTCAAACACATTTTTGGGTGGTGCTATTATTATCTGCACTTGACAGATGAAAAATGTGAGAGGCAGAGAGGTTAAGTTGCTTGCCCAAAGCCACAGAGCTAGCAAGGGTTCCAAAGACGAACAGGGATGGTCTCCAATCCAGTCGGCTTCCTGACCACTGTGCCCCTTCTCAACAGCCCTGTCTCACTTTGTTGTGACCATTGGTCATGGTTTTGACTGAGTATTCATCTGCCTGTCTGTCTGTCTGACTAGACTGTAAGCTTCTTGGGTGCAGGACCCACAGATAATTCATTATCAGCATCAGGAACCCTGATAGCTACTTGGAGGAAAGAAGGCAAAGGAAAAAGAATTCCAACACTAACCCTGGAACCATTGTCAGACCCTGGCCTGCCATGTTCAGGGCTCTTCATATTTTCCATGGTAGCCTAACCCAGTTTCCCACTTTTCCTCATTAGTGTTCAATTCCACTGCAAGGAAACATCCTGACCCCGTGCCTAAGAAGGCTGCATGTATTATGGTACATAAAAAAAGAAGGCTTACAAATAGCAAGTGTTTTTGAAAACTCTTCACTATATTCCCATTTCCCTTACCTGCCTCCACCCCCAAAAAAGCTGGAGTTATGAAACGCATGCTAAATATTGAGCTATTAAACTTAGGAATATTGAGAGAGCTGTTTTCTTAAAAGCTTATTTTTTTTTCAGCTCTCCTTGTTTTGCCCTGAGTGTTTTTAGCAGTTCAAACAGGTTGGGTTGGCCACAAGGAGCAGGGCACAGGTTTTTTCCACCCGTAGGTTGAGGTATTCATTCCCACTTTAAACCTCTCTAAATTTATGTGCCAGTATTTTCCAAGTAGATGTATTTGTAGGTATGTTCGGGAGAGAGCTGGACATTCACAGCGTTGACTGAGACTGGGGGATGACAGCTGGACAAATTCGAGGTTTCGAGCTTCACCCTCAGCCTGACCTTTGGCAGCAATGGAAATGTTTGCACTTTGCAAAGCTTGTTATTCTGTGTGTGTGAGAGTAAGGGAGGGGGAGAGAGAGGCTTTGCTTTTGAGAAAATATAGTAATGTAATAATATAATATTACCATGACATATTATTATATTATTGTCAGACTTCTGTATGGCTTTTATGACACTTCTTTCTTTCCAATTCCCCCCCTATGTCACCGCCACCTCTGTGACCTAGCATGGATCTACCATTTTTCCTTTCTTAATTGAGGGGAAGGAGAATCAGGTTTACTGAGATATAATTTATTTACCCCTTTTAGTATATAATTCTGTGAACTTTGACAAATGCATATAGTCATGTAACATCAGTATAATTAAGATATAGAGCAGCTCCTTCATTAAACAAACAAACAAACCCACAAAATCCCTCCTGCTGTTCATTGGTAGTCAACTTCTTCTCTAATCCCCAGACCCTGACAAGCACTAATCTGTTTTCTGTCCTTATAGTTTTGCTTTTTATAAAATATCATATAAATGGAATTATATCATGCATAGCCTTTGTATCTGGCTTTTTTCACATAATATAATGTATTAGAGATTCACCCATGCTATTGGATGTATCAGCAGTTCATAATTTTTTTTTTATTCTGAGTAGTTCCGTATTGATTGGATGTACCACAGTGTATTATTGGTGTACCAGTTATCTGCTCGTCAGTTGCTTGTTCCTAGATTTTGGCAATTATGAGCAAAGCTTCTGTAAATAGTCACAAGGCTTTTGTTTGAACATTAAGTGTTCATTTCTCCTGGATAAATACCCAGGAGTGAGATTTCTGGGTTGTACAGTAAGTTTACAAATATATATTTAAAAAATGATAAGAAATTGCCAAATATTACCAAAGCTAACCTGCCATTTTCTTCACTCATCTAAACATTTTAAGAGACCTCAGCAGGGTTCCTGATTCTGTCCATTAATGCCAAAAACATTAAGCAACATGCCAATGACACGAGTATAAAATGGATGAGACAACTCGCAATCCTAGTGCAGTGAACACAGAAATAGTGAAAACTCTATTACCATTTTCCAAGGTTTTAGGCTGGCATTTGTCATGGAATGGTGGCCTGAAAGAGTTAACTCACCTCCCCTGATGATTCTATTCCCAGGTTGTGAATAAGTCCTTCTGGCTCCTGAGAGGACCAGCCTATTATTAACAACACCCATTTCCAGGTGATGCCCTGGAATTGAGATGTTCTAGCACCTAATTCCTACTATGACTCACCAGGTGATTCTGGTACATCAACTGATGCTCCAGCCTCAGTTTCCTAAAGTCTGAGATAGGATTGCCCTGTTGACTCAACTCATTGCTTAGGGGAGAGGAGATTACAAATAGGAAGAGTGTCACACAGGGGCGTTGAAGCTACTGGTCTCATGGCATCATGCGCTTGGGCACCCTTCTTCCCCAGAATGATAAAGACCTTTATTATACCATTCCTTAGATCGAGACTCTCTCATAAAGACAGGTCACATGATTGCCTCTATGAGAAACAGTGAGTCAGAGGAGTTTAAAGAGTCCCCAGGACTCTTTACAATCTTTCTGAAGGTGTTCACTGACTCATTGAAGCCCTTCCTTCTAGAACAACTTTATAAGTTGAAAATATTCTTGGGCATATAAGTTGGCCCTTCTCAAAGATGTTAATAGGTGAAGTCATCTCAAAATTGGCCCTCTGACCTTGAGATGCCCCTTTCCCCACAAAGAAAATTCTTTAAAAAACTGGTCCAAGGTGATCTTTAGGGCATCAAATGAATAGGGGACATGCGCTACATCCATAGCAAAGTCTATCTACCCACACTCTCTTGATTGTTTTACCATTGCTATGCACACCAGCTTGACTACCTATGGCCAAGACCTGCATTCTGTCATGGGTCTGCCCTTGGACTGCAAGAACCCACTTTGCCCTGCACACTGCCAACAGTTGCCTCTGTGAATTCATAAACAATGACTGATAAGTGTTGAGGTCTTTGGCTGGGATAATATCAAGGTGTGTGTTGCACCATTTTCCAGAACTTCTCAGGGGCTTAAATCACCTTTGTGGAAATAATTTTCCACCTGTGACTGCCTGCCTGTTCCCCCTACTCCATGTCAACCTCAGTACACTTCCTTGTTCTGTCCATGTACAGTACTTGCTCTGAAAGCTTTGCCTGGCCTCTGGTTCTGGGGGAATCCAAACAAACATGGTCATCAACATTTATATCTACATATATATCAGCATCTATATCTACATGCAGGCATATGCATTTTTTTCTGAGGAAGGATCCATGGTCTTTATCAGATTCTAAAAGGACTCTTCTAAAAATCTTCTCCCTTTCTCTTTGCAACTCACTCCTTCCACAAGCCTCTCAGTATTACCCCCTTGCAATTGAACCAATCCACAGGAATTTTTTAAAAAAATTTACGCACATTAATATTTAACTGATAACAACTCAGGGCAAATAATTCCCAGGGACATTTTGACTTGAAGTATTATTGCACAAAATAGAAGAGATAGATTTTGTATCTGTAAGGAATCCAAATAATTCTCAATACCTTAGAAGAAATGTTTTGTTTAAGCAGCAAGGGGAAAGAGGCAGGTCAACTGTTGAGCATTCTGCTAATAAAACATTGCTTAATATGTTTCCATCACATAGATGAGGCTCTGACGATTGAATTTATATATGAACACATCGTCTCATATGCACAACAAAGATAATTATACATATTATAAGCATATGGGACAGGCACAATTGCTTTTAACTGTCTATAAAAGTAAAGGCGTGTGCTTTTCTAGAAAAGATTAGCAGCGAGGGGATGTCAATCAAATATTTTTACTTGCTGACTTATGACCTGTGATTCTTTTAGTGGTTCTTTGTCCTCGAGTTATTCCTAACACACACACACACACACACACACACACACACACACACAGCTTTCAAATCAAATGCACAATGTTCTTTCATATCCAGTATCAACATCAAGGAATATCAAACACGATGGCTGACAGTCCGAGTCTTACTTTCTGCTTTCAAGGAGCTGCCAAAACATACAAAATGAAGCACTCCAATTCACAGCAGGGCTTTTTTTGTCAGTTTATCCGATCTGAAATTCAACACCATCATAACTCCTAAAATTCTCACATACTTGCCTTCAGAAAAGGAAAAAAAAAAAAGAGTCATTTTCCTCAGCAGAGGACTACGGTCTGTTTGACACAGCTTGCATTTGATCTTCCTGTATTACCCTAGCCAACAAATACAGTTCAAATCCGGCTTCTATGACATGGGGAAGAAATATAGCCTTGTGACTTACAAAGAAATGTGGCCATTGCAATGTGTGTATTATCATAGTAAACTTGTGAATAGAATCCAGTCACTGCAAATTAGCAGGAGGTGTGCACACCTATCATTTCCACTACATGCAAAGGGAGAAATGTCTGTATCTGTTCACACCCACTTCCTTCAAGTACAACTGGCAATCAGGAATCCCCTGGGAAACTAAGTAAAATTATGTTTTAAGCTGAGTGAGTTAGAATTGCTCATTTGCTTCCTGGTGGCTGGTGGATGCTTAGACGTACACATCCATTCTCAGAGGTACCACCCTGTGCTTAAAAAAATGTGGGGAATTCACTTGTTTATAATTTGAGATATGAAACAAGGCTTGGTAAGACTCACAAACCAATGAAATAGGATTTTGTGCCCTCTCAGACACAGATTTTGTGGTTCTGAATAAAGAGTTGAAGTAAATTGTGGGACTTAGGATTTCATAAAAATGCAGAACTGTTTATTAACTTTAGTATTCATAAAATTTCTTCCTTACTTGGCCAGCTTGACCCAGTGGTTGAGCATGGACCTATGAACCAGGGGTTCCCGGTTCAATTCCCAGTCAGGGCATAGGCCCAGGTTGGGGGCTCAATACCCAGTGTGTGTGGGGGGGGGCATGCAGGAGGCAGCTGATTGATGATTCTCTCTCATCACTGATGTTTTTCTCTCCTCCCTTCCTCTCTGAAATCAATAAAAATATATTTTAAAAATTTATCTCTTGTCCTAACCAGTTTGGCTCAGTGGATAGAGCATCGGCCTGTGGACCGAAGGGTCCCGGGTTCGATTCCGGTCAAGGGCATGTACCTTGGTTGCGGGCACATCCCCAGTAGGAGGTGTGCAGGAGGCAGCTTATAGATGTTTCTCTCTCATCGATGTTTCTAACTCTCTATCCCTCTCCCTTCCCCTCTGTAAAAAAATTTATCTTTTTCTTTCTCTCCTTCCCTCATTTCTCCCTACTCCTTTCCTCTTACACTCTCTGTTTCCACTTTTCTTGAGTACAAAATGGACACAGAGAAGTTTGAAAGCTGATTAATTTTCACAAAGTGGACATAGTTGTATCCCCAGCTCCCAGGTTAATTACTAGCACCTAGGAAACACCCTTGTATTCCTTTCCAGTCACTACTCCTTCCACAGTGGTAACTGCTCTCCAGACTTCTAATTCTATAGATTCGTTTTGCCAATTCTAAACTCTATATAAACGGAGTCATACAGGTGTATTCTCTTGTATCTGGCTTATTGCCGTTGTTGGCTAAAGATATGTTTGTAATATCCATCCATGTCCTTCATCCATGTTATCCAAGTTCTAGTTTGTTCCTTCTCATTGCTGTAGAGTATTCCTTTGTTCATATATAACACCATTTTATTTATGCATTCTATTATTAATGTATTTGAGTGATTTCCAGTATTTGGCTATTGGGGATAACGCTACTATAAACTTTCTTGAACAAGTCTTTTGATGATCAAAACACCCATTTCTTTAGTATATATATGCAGGAGTAGAATGCTGAGTCATGTGGCACGTTCAGCTGCAATAGACATGTCCAGACAGTATTCCAAAGAGCCTGTACACTTGGTGCTTTTCACCTTTACATTTTAGCTGTTCTGCTGGGTGCATTAGTTATTTTTAGCAAGTGTTTTGTTTGTTTGTTTTTGAGAATATATCATGCTCCAAAGCATGTCCTAAACACTGGGATAGGCACAAACAACCAGACCTTGATCTTAGAAATTTGTCTGATAAGAGAGACAGAGAAAGGAATGAACATACACAATTCAAAGTGGTAAATACAGTGCAGTGGACGCATCAAGGGGACACAGCCAGCTCCTCAGAAGAGGTGATAAAGAATATATGCTGGCCCTATCTGGTTTGGCTCAGTGGATGGGGCATCGACCTGCAGACTAAGAGGTCCCAGGTTTGATTCCCGTCAAGGGCATGTTCCTTGGTTGAGGGCACATCCCCAGTGGGAGGTGTGAAAGGGGTGGCTGATCGGTGTTTCTCTCTCGACGATGTTTCTGACTCTCTGTCCCTCTCTCTTCCTCTCTGTGGAAAATCAATAAAATATATTTTTAAAAAAGAAAAGAATATATGCTGGTGCCAGAGAGGTAAATAGAACCCAGACAAGATAAATACACAACGAAAGAAAGAATCGGGTGTGTTTAATGACCAGCAAAAGGCTGTGAGGAGCTGGAGCACTGTGCGCAGGTTAGGAACCGTGGGGAACGAGTGCTGGTTGCTGCAACAGGGAGCTGAGAATTTGTTCATTGGGTCTTCATGAGGTCAGAGAGATTTTATAAAGGGGAGAAACCTAATCACACGTTTAAAGTAAAATATTGGCAACTGAAAGGGCAAAAAAATGCTGGTGGCACTTATATCAAACTTGCCTAATAAGATTAGCAGTGAAGGCTCTGCCATCTGGACTGAGTTCAAATCCTGCCCCCAACATTTACGGACTGAGTGTTGCTGAGCAATTTAACTTTAGCCTTGTCAAATGTATGGTAATGGTTCCAACACCTCCCACCTCCTGGAGCAGTGCAGAGAGAGATTAACCACGCAAAAGCCTCAGCTGCAGCCTGGCAAAACATACGCACTTCTAAGGGTGTTAATTACCAGGCTAAACAGGGAGATAAAAAAAGAATCAGGCTGATGACTTATGCCTTTCCTGTGGGACGTCATGGGCGTTTAATATACAACATGGAAAGGTAATAAAGTTGACATGTTTGAAAACATCCTGATTCATGGGTTTAAGAGATAGGCATTAAGTCTCTCAAGGGGTTAAGTCTTGTGCTGAACATTCTAGATCAGTGGTTCTCAACCTTCCTAATGCCGTGACCCTTTAATACAGTTCCTCATGTGTGGTGACCCCCAATTTCATCGTTACAAACTGAACATAATTAAAGCATAGTGATTAATCCCAAAAGCAATATGTAATTATATATGTTTTCCGATGGTCTTAGGCAACCCCTGTGAAAGAGTCGTTCGACCCCCAAAGGGGTCGCGACCCACAGGTTGAGAACCACTGCTCTAGATAGTCAGAGAAACAGAACTTGTTCTGCTTCTAGGGGACATGACTACCCAGTGTGACTAGTGCTCTAACTTAAAGAAGAATAGAGGAAGCACTCACTTCTCTGGGACGGCCAAGAGGGATGATGGAGATGGTAAGAAAAGGAGTTTCGAAGGGCAAGCTGGACAAAGGGTACATATGTGTGGGCACAGCAGGGGAAGCGGGGGGAAGACAACATGACATGCCCAGAGGACAGACTTTGGTAGATGTAGAGATAAAAAGAGGCTACTTAAAACCACTCATTCTGGCTACAGTGTATTAATATGACAGTAATAATTTATCTGCTACTTTATTCAACAAATCTATTTTTTGAGTGATGACTTTGTACCCAAGGGTATTTCAAATACTGAGGATATAGCCATTTATATCAGATGTTCCCACCATCTTAGAGTTTATGTTTTGCTTGTTAAGAGAGACAATAAATAAGCAAATGAGTAAAAAAGTAAGACAATGACAGGCAGGAATAGATGCTGGAAAGGAAACAGAGCAGGTGATGTGATGATATGAATGACGTAGATGAGAGGGATGAAGATGAGAAAGTGTCTTCGAAGAGGTGACATTAGGGATGTGGTTTTAAAAGATGGGGGAAAATATTTCAAGGAGAAGCAACTGTAAGTCCATGCCCTTGAGGTGGGCTTGACCTGGAGGAACATAAGTTCAAAGATGTAGGCAAGGATCAGATCACGTAGAATCTTGGAAGACAACATCAGGTGTGGATTTCACTCTAACTGCAGTGGGAAGCCATTGGGTGGAAGGGATGGGGGAAGGTTAAGCAGAGAAGTGACATGGCCAGAAAGGATACTGTGTGGCAAATGCAACTGGAGCAGGGCTTCAGAGGAAAAGAGAAGCCTATCCAGTTGCCCGCAGCCTTCAGTGTGAAGTCCAAGGTCTCTCTTCTGATCGGTAATATCCATGTAGCTTCCAATTCACTTAGTGACAGGAGAGGGAGATTCTTTTCCTTTTCTTTCTTTTTTTTCAATCCTCACCTGAGGATATGTTTTTATGTTTTTATAGAAGTTAGAGAGAGAGGAAGGGAGAGGGGGAGAGAGAGAAAGAAATCAATCAGTTACCTCCTGTACACACCCAAAACGGGGATCGAACTGCAATATGCACATATGCCCTAATGGGGAATTGAACCTGCAACCTTTCTGTGTACAGGATGGTACTCCAGCCAACTGAGCCACACCGACCAGGGCAGAAGGGAGACTCATTTTTATCTCAGAAGTTACCGACCAACCTGAAAACCTACAAAGGAATGTGCTAGTGTGCCAATCCCTGTACAAAGAGGTATCCAATCAAAAACACCCATCACTACTTCCCTGTCAGCTTCCAGTGTAGGAGCCGATGGCTCTATTTAAAAAAAGAAAAATTAATCCAAAATAAATACAAGAATGTATAATGTTAATCAAAAGTAAACAAATGGATAGAATAAAAGGAGCCAGGCACCACTAGTGACTTTTATTGCCTTCGCTGTGGGGCCAGCAAGGGAATTTTAGATGAAATTCCCCCTTCAGCCTCCAGGAAATGATGCCTTTGTTCAAGAACAGCAGCTTCCCTTCCCTCTGGCTCTGTGTGGTCCACTGTGACCCAGGGCTGACTCAGTTTCACTTGCTAAACAAATGTCAGAATATCTGAGCCCCTTTCTAACTCCCTGATTTTTCAGTAGAAAAGAGCAATTCAGGTGAACTCTCCATGTTACAGGCCCCAGGAAACGGGCCTAAGAAGCATAATTTGTGAACAAGGGTTAGTTTGGATAATAGGTATTTCATCCTGGTTCTCTCTAGCGTTTACCCCACAGGTGGTTCACGTGATTTATGTTAGCAGAATCTCCAGCTGTCCGGGATAGTAAACTTGAGAGAGATTGCCAGGGGATGGGAATCATTGCAAAACAGTGGTGTGATCTGATTTCTATGGATGTTTTATTATGCACCTTTGGTGACACAGAGAGAGTAAATAATTCCCAACATGAGCCTCTCTTAGAATGGTAGAGTCACTGAGGATAAGATGAGGACCAGTCAGAACCAATCAGAATTTTTGTCTTAGAGCACATACATGTCCTCTTGGCTTGGGTGTTTCTATTACTCAGTAGTTGGAAGCTGGCATACTGAATTAGCTGTCACCTGTGAACACACTATCTATCATTATCAAGCTGCTTGTCCTTTGTCCCTCAGCATAATTCGGAAACCCATCCTTTACTGCAAACAAGTTTAAATATGAGATGAAATAAAATATAGTTTTATTGAAAAAAAAAGTGATACAATTAATTCTAAAGCCAAAGGTTGCTAAAGTTGTACACATCTTTAGCTCTCACCTTCCCATTGACACAACTTAATTGTGTTTTCATTTATTCCTAAGAACCAATCTATGGAAACATCTAAAATATCTGTCTTTAACCTAAAATGTTTCATGCCAATAAAGGCTGACTTCAAATGTCAAAATATAACAAAAAATACTCATTTTCAAGAATAACTTATAAGGGGATTAATTTTTATTTTTCTTTGTTTCAAATATTTGAAATTAAAAGTTTCACTATTTTTTGAGCACTTACTCAATGCCAAGAGCTATTCTATAGGATCTGCATGTACCCAACTCACAATAACGCTACATAATAAGTTTCATTCATACTCTATGGATTCAAATATGTCTGCAAGTTGATGGAGTGCTGGCTGATGTAGATTGTAGTTGGATGGGTAGTTCTTCTGGTCTCCACTGGGTTATTGGGGGTGTGCCATCTCCCGTTAACTTATTCTCCTCTTGGGGCCTATGGGCTGTCCTGGCATATTCTTCTCATGAGTATGGTTGAGGGGAAAAATAAGCAAACGCAATCACACAGCACTTTTCAAGAACATGCTTATGTCATAACTGTCACCATTCCCAGTGGCCACAGCAAATACCAAGAGTGAGGAATATAGGCATCCTGCAACAGGGGAGCGCTGCATATATGAGGGAGAGCATGGTTATAGAAAAGGGTAGAGAACTGGGACTAACAATGCAATTTATTTATACATACAGGATGTTCTCCCAAAATGTATACACACTCTGAATGATTATAAAGTTAGTGTTGATTAACATACAGGTCATTTTCAAAATTCAAAAGGATCTACAGAAATGAGTAATATTTTTGTCAATGCCTGTCTTCAAACTGATGACTGCTCTGGTCTAGGCACTGCTGATAATGCAAAGCAATGCAATAGCAAACATCAAGAATCATTTCACTCAGTATTTGTGTGTCCTCAATTCATTGACTTTTGCCAGTTTTGTGCCATAAAGTTTATCTTTTATGTATTCCCATAAAAAAATCTAATGGCACTTTAGGATAAATTTTCTTTATTCAAAGCTTAGTCTAGATTCATTCATTATTTAAAATCAGTTAAACCTGAAAAGGAGTGAAAATTAAGAGCGTTATTAGCTATTAAATTGTATATATATATTTTTGTGTATCACCTCATTTCCTTTTGAAGACAATATATATACATTGCTAAAAGATGATTTGAAAGCCACTTTTTTTCTCAATAAATGTGCTAGGTTCCAGAGTGATGATAATATTAATGAGGGCCCTTACATTTTAGAACTTTTACAAGTACCAGACACTATGCAAAGGATTTTTCATTCATCACCTAACTTAATTTTTACAACTTGTTATTATTAGTTCTTATAACAGTGAAATGTAGGTTATATTAATTAATCTCACTTTAAAGATCAGAAACCGAGGCTCAATCAGGTAAAACAGTGTGTGGAGCGGCCTGGATTCAAAGTTAGTTCTATGTGATTCCAAACTGTGTGCTGTTATTTCTATGTACATCACCTCTCATTATACTCAGATCCCTCTGCACTGCTCCGAGCCACCTTTTCCAACACCATTTATTACCCCTTCCTGTTCAGTAACTTCTAAACAGGTCTCATATTACATGGTACCCTCCAGGCTACCATATCTGTGATCTGTGCCTGTTCTTAAGACTTCTAATCACATTCTCATTTGGGTTGAATGCACTCTGCTAGCTGAAAAGCTCTTTGAGAAAAGATCAATCTTTATAGTTCTTCCTAGTACCTACATTACAAAGAGTAATATTAAAATACTGGTCAATGAGTTAATAGACATCATTTCTCCTTCCAAATTTAGGCTGAACACCAAATAGTTCGTTCATAAAGAAGCTACTAAAAAGGTATTTTTCGCTTTTGCACAAGATCCTTTCAGAATGGGAAGACAATTGCTAGAAAATTCCTTTGAAGAAGAAATTTCTTGCATATAAAGTGTGGTTTATAACCACGGTGATAAGGGAAACAACTTGAGGCAAAAGGGGTGAATAAAAAGGAATATAGAGCCTAAGATGGGAGAAGAAAGTGAAGAGAGTGGGTAGTGACAAGTATAGAAAAAGGAGAAAAGGAAGAGGAGGAGGAGAAGGAAGAAAAATCAGCAAACAAGTAGGGAGTAGGAAACTAGAAGAGGGTAACAGTCAGACCAATATAGAACTAGGATGTTGAAAAGAAAACATTTAAAGTGAATCCAGAGAGGGGAAAAAGGAAGCAAACGTATTATTTCAGTGTTTGGTTAGGATTTGTAATTAATACTAGAAATTTTGCAAGTGCCTTTAATATCCTAATCACAGTGAAGATTTGTCCAAATGCAAAACTTTTACCTAAGTGTGAATAACTTGTTTCATATGTTCTATTCTGTAAACATATTTTTTCTTGTCAGACTGAAAGAAGGAAGAATGTCACTTAATCATTTTGCTATTGAATCACATATGGTATCTCATATTTCCAAGCTTCCTTGCCAGTGTCAGGAAGGATTCGTGGTTTCTGAAAGATCATCAAACGCTCTAGTCCTGCAGCTGATCTGAAGTGTCCAGTGGCAGGATGTGTCCAAGCAGAGTCCACAAGAGGCCGCATATAAAACTGAATGCGGACTGAGTACACAGTGTCTTCTCTGCTCTCTGGTTGAAACTGCACTCTCTCCAAGAGCAGTGTTCTCCTCCCTTCCTTGGCTGTTTTCATCTTCATACACTTGTGGGCAGGAACATTTGCCTTCGAATCTTCCAGGATTTTCATAGTCTTCTTGAATGTGATCACTGGAAATTAAGATGCCCCAAAGGCCAAAAGGATATGATTTATTTAATCGGCGTACCCAGGCCCAAAAGCATTCTTCTGAGTCGTGTTGAAATTGAGTGCAGTCCCTACTCGCCTACTGGAACAAGGTGCCAAATACCAAGATGGTATTCCAGGGGAGGCCTCCCCAGGATTGCAAAGAGCGAAAATGTGCCTGTGGGAGTGCTTGAAATGGGGATTTTCCTCCTGCTGCTGAAACCAAACCAAGCTCCTTTCCACTCAAATATCATGTTGCAAACGCCTATGAAATTCGCCTTCTGTCATGTCCCTCTAGATCTTTTCTTGGCCTCACTAATTTCCAGGTTCTGAACTTCCTTGGAATATCTGTGTTTCTCATTAATTTCCACAGTTGTGTTTCCTTTTCTAAGTGGAATCTTGGCATCCCGAGGTTGGTCTAGATTTCTAACCTACAGTTCGTATGTATGTTTCTGTGATCTGGGAGGACGTTCTCCTTCGCCTCATTTCATCACACATGGGTAATGAACTTGGTCAAATGAGGCAGCGTGAAGTTGGTTCCTTACTCCCTAGCATGACTTCCTACCATTGATCACGCCCTGAGTCATTTGTAGATGGACCAGCCTTTCCCCTGAAAGGTTACGTCAGTGGTAATCCCTTGAAGCACTCCTGCTAATGGGCTCTGGTTTTGAATTCTAGTGCACTAGAAACAACGTATTTATTGAACACGCTCAGCTCAGCTATTTCATTCAGGCACCATAAGGTACAACACTCTCCCAGAGTTGAAAAGCAGACATTGCATTCCTTTCACAGGGTCAGCCTGGAAGAGAGGAGTTTTTCCATCCCCTTATAAATTCATGAAGCGTCCGACCCTGTGGGGCTACTGTAACCTCTCTTAGGGCAAACTGGCTAAATGGAATTTCCTAAATGGTTCCATGAGCTGTCCAAGGGTGGCATGCAAAAAGGATTCCCTGGGCAAACAAGCTGGGGGAAAATTTCAAACAATGTCACTCTCCTGGAGAATGTACATAGACATCTTAAAGTCGCTAAGATAAAAACTTTTACTTTCTTTAAATCAACACTTTCTAAACTCATTTGACAACAACTCACTTTTTAAAATTTTATACACATTTTTATACACAGATTATATATATGCCATCATTGACTAAGAAGCATTATATTATGTTAAGATAATTTAATGTGCTTAGCTATTCACTTATTGTTGGTAATTTGGATTGTTTCTAATTTCCTAGCTGCTCTAATAAATATTGGGCAAATAAATATTTCACTGTCTTAATTATCCACCCTCCTTTTGGGACTGTCTCCTTTGTATATATTTCAAACAGTTCTGTGTATGTTAGACAATGACTCATTTTAATTCAACACTTATCACAAAGACAGGACAAACATTACTAGTAAATGAGGCTAGGCTTTCCCGTCTGCCTGCTCACCAACAAGGATTTGGGGGTTTTCCCCACTCAGTTTCTTCTAATGCTCTACTCTCTGCAGTTGCCCAATATGCTCTTTTTGGGCTTTTGTTATATAGAAACAAGGGGAAAGGTGGAAGAACAGAAGGATAAGAAGCTCAAAGAATAGAACTTTATGGATGATTATATTTTCCAACGAAGGCTGCACTAATATACATCCACATGTTCTTACACTGTGACTTCCAAAAGCAGATGGATCTGTATTTCCTTCCCTGGAACCTGGAAAGACTTCATTACTGCTGTGACTGGTAACGTTTGCTGAAGTGACATGATATGTCATCTGAAGCTAGGTCACCCAAAGCCATACAGCCTTCACCCTGCCTCTCTCACTCAGCATGCTCACCAGCCTCCAGGTCCTGAGAAAGCCCAGGCCCCAAGGAGAGGCTACATGTAGGTTTTTCTGACCAACTGCCAGACATATAATGAGAATGCCTTTGGACCATTCCAGGTCCCCTCTTGAGCTTCCCTGTTAACCCTGAGTGCAGCAGAGATGAGCTGTTCCCAACAAGCCCTGCCCAATTCTAACATCATGAGCAAACTAAGTGCGTGTTGTTTTAGGCAACTGAGTTTTAGGGTCACGTGTTATGCAGCCATAGCAACTGAAACAAGCTGGGGGAGCCTTGGAATAGGGAAGATGGGTCAACATGATTTAGCTTAGTTTTGGAGATGCATTACGATGGAGACAATTACCATCAATGACAAATGACTGCCAGCAAGACAGTAATTCTTTTCTAGAGTGTGGGGTGCCCACAAATATTACTTGGAATCCTGAGTTCCTTTCCCCTTTACCAAAAAAAAACCAAGCACTCATCAGAGTTCCTCTTGGGACACTGTTCATTTAACAGTTTCACTAATTCCAGGGGTGGCTATGAGTGAACCTCTAAGTTTTCACATGGCTATCTCCCTGTCCTTTTCAGAATCAGCTCAACTATCATCTTGAGAGCAGCCCTCACTGTCTCCTGCCCAGGGAGATACCCTTCAGAGCATTATATAAATATTTTCACTGATATAAATTATATAAATTATTAAATTATATAAATTATTTCACTGATTTGGCTATCTATTTATTGAATGGAATTTTTCTTGCTTACTTATTCACCACTGTGTTTTTTAAAAGAGTACCTACCGGAGAAGGTATGCTAAATGAATGTATAATAATGAAGGGTATTTGAAAGTTGCCTGTCCTGGAAGTTGGCAAACTGGCTTCTGGGGCTGCTTTGTAGATTAAGGGTGTAGAGGCAAGACCTCTGTGTTCTGTGCCTCGTCCACAGTAAACATAGTGCACAGAGGACCCCCCAGAACCCCTCTGCACCATCTCTCTACGGTTCAAGTTCTTGAGGATCTCACATAGCCTGAGCTTCAACTTTAGCAAGTCCTTATCTATTTAAGCTGAATTTTCACCACAGAAACTGCATTCAATCATTTTAAGATCTAGGTTATAGTTGCATCTGATAATGCCATTTGTTTTTGGAACATTGGGTCCTTGCTGACACACCTTTGTTCTCAGTCTAGTCTATCCGTTCCAGACAGTATCCAAATACACAAACTGGAGCAAATATAACAAGACTCTCTTCACGAGACTTTGTAACTCCTCTTCTCTCCCAAGAAAAGGCTTAAAGGTACAAAATATAATTTATTGTTCAAATGCTGATGCTTTTAAGAATAAAATGGAGTTCTGTTAATAATTACATCAGGAAAATAGGTCTGAATCAAGATTGTCCCAGGCAAATCTGGATGTTTGATCATTCTTTATGTGCCAAAGCCTCGACATTGTCATAGAAACAAATATATATATACTTGTTGATTAAATTTTTAGCATTGGTGAAATGAAGAGCCACCAGTATTCTGAATTCTAAAACACATTTTATAAGCAACAAGGGACTGGGCGGGAAATAATTTCCCTGGAAAGTAAAGAGAAATTAATATGAAGCTATGCACAGAGGTGCGATAGCATGTTTTCACTTCCTTTTATATAGAGATATCAATTGCTTTATATATATTCTCTTTACAGTCTCACTTTATTATATATGTACACACTTTTTAGAGCAATTTTAGGCTTACAGAAAAATTGAATTGAAAGGAGAGTTCCCATATACCTTACTACCCTGCATAGTTTTCTCTATTATTAACATCTCTATCAGTGTGGTCCATTTGTCACAACTGATGAATATAGATACATCATTATTAGGTAAAGTTCATTGTTAATACTAGGGTTCAACATTGGTGTTGTACACTCTGTGGGTTTTGAAAAATGCATAATGACACGTATCTACTACTGCCTGTGATAATACAGAATAGTTTCACTGCTCCCAAACTTCTCTACACTCCACTTACTCTTCTCTCCTTCCCTCCTCTGTCCCTAGCAATTATGGATCTTTTTTCTACTGTATAGTTTAGTCTTTTCCAAATTGTCACATAATTGGAGTCATAGCATATATAGTATCTTCAGATTGACTCCTTTCACTTAGCAAATAAATATTTAAGTTTCCTCCATGACCTGATAGCTCATTTCTTTGCATCACTGAATAACATTTCACTGTCTGGATATACCAGTTTGCTTATCCATCACCTGTTGAAGGACATCTTTGTTGCTTCCAATTTGGGGCAATTATGACTAAAGCTGCTATAAACAGTTGTATGCAGGTTTTTGTAGACAAAAGTTTTTAACGATTTTAAGTAAACACCTAGGAGCACAATTGCAGAATCATATGGTAAGATGACATTGAACTTTGTAAGATACTGCCTAAATGTCTTCCAAAGTGGTTGGACCATTTTGTATTCCCACCTGTAAAGAATGAGGGTACCTGTTCCTCTATCTGGGAATTTTAATGGAAGCAACAAAATATGCTGAGGAACTCTGAGACGAGCATCAGCTAGAAGCTATTCCCACTCTTAGGCCCGAAAGGTGAGAGGAGGAAATCGGGGATGGCAGAGACCCAGGAGAACTGCAAGGCACAATCATGGAGGCCTGGTGCCACCACCAGGAAAAAGATGCCAGGCCAGGTTGGGGCAGGTGAGTAAGTACAGTAAATCCTCCATTTAATGGACTTCAGATTTAATGGACAACATTTCCGGTCTGATTTTCATATGTGAAAATTAACACCCTGTTAATTTTAAAATGCTTTCAACCAAGATTTGCTTATAATTAAATAAGAAGTTATTTTTTTATTCATCAACTGTTATTTTTAACAAATTTTAGCTAATAGGCCATAGGTTGGGAAAAAACACTGTAATAACTTCACCAACATAAATATTACATATCTACAACTATCGTCTACATATTTAAGTCCAAGAGTCACTGCTCATAAGCAATGTTGGGCAAATGATTAGCATGATGTGATCACACAGGATATCAAGGTAATTGGTTCTGTTGTCACATGGTGTGACCTTCTGTAACAGTTTTAACTCTTGCAGGCTGATGTTCCCACATGTGTCAAGCCATGCCCCAACCATATGCATTTGTTGACTTGTGGTGACTAGTGAATGCACACAGTTACTAGACCTCGTCAGTATAAATTTCAAGTTACTGTAATACATAAAGAAAATTTTTCTGTGAAATTAAACTTTTCCTACATACTTAATTTTAATTATACAAACATGTCTACATAAGTGGAGGGCAGTACATCTCTATAGGACTTCCTGTCCTGCCTGCTCACCCTGGTGGACATCCCCTAACCACTCCTGGCAGTCGAGTCTTCATTCTACTTCAGATCTTTAGGGATGAGGAAGTATTGTCCTTACCTATCGGTTGCAGTGCTTAATAATAATGACTTTGCAGGATTATGTTCAGGTGAAATTCCATTAAAACCCAAAGTTTAGTCTTTGAATCTAGAGAACAATATCATGGCCAACAGCACACATGGTTATTTCTTCTCAGCTTCTCATCTTGAAACTCCCTTTTGTTCAATCAGGTAAATAAAGAACTTTCTTATGAATAAAGGAAAAACAATACCAAACCCATTTATCTTCCTCTTTTAAGCTTTGATACACAGGATCTGCAGAGCACCGGCATGGAGTGGAGTTGAGAGTTTCTTCACCTTAGCACTACTGACATTTTGAGCTGGACTTGTTGTCAGGAGCTGGCCTTTGTAGAATGTTCAGTAAGATCCTGGCCTCTACCTACTAGACACCAGCAGCACCCTCCCTAGGTGTGACAATCAAAAGTATTTCCAGACATTTCTAAGTGTCCCCTCACTGGGCAAAATCTACCCCAGTTGAAAGTACTATCTTATTCTAAGGGAGGTACTAGCTTCTGCCTGCCTTGTTTTCATAGTAACTTACAGTAACCATAATTGACACAGTCATGGTTCTGTTATTTGTAACCTAAGTTTTACAATCTAGATCCCAACTTATTATAAATGCTGCCTTCCAGAAAACTCTCCTTTGGGGAGGAGATGTCTTTTCTGACCCAAACCCATCATCCCTACTTCACTCCCCTTTTACCCACACTCAGAGGGTTTCTGGTTTGATCCTACTTCTACTTAGCAGATCTCAGCATCCCTTGTGGCTAGATGGGTTGGGCCATTCATTGGTGATATATACAACTCTGTAGAATTCCAAGTGGTAGATAGAATAAAAGACTTGGTGTTCTGGGATTTCTATGCTGCACACAACTAATACAAAGAAAGTAGACTTGCCTATTTGTGCCTTCATCCAATCAAAAGTCATCCAATACTGATCCCTCACAATTCACCATGTTTCCCAATGGTCCTTGTTTATTCAGTGTTCTTGTTTACATCTAGAATGGGGCAGCTTTTCTCTTTCGTCTTTACCTTCTTTCAAGTGTGTGAGAAAGAAGAAATCCTCAAACTGCCCCACCTCCTTTTACATTGAAGGCAGTTTTATATATTTATTTTTTTTATATCCTGCCTGAATCCAAACAAGGTTTTGAGGAGAATGAAGACATTGGATGGCACGGGTCAGTGAGAGAGTAACTGGAAACGACATTCCCCAATTCAACATTATTTTCTGAAACAATGTCAAGCCCTTACAAGGATGGGAAAATAACCAAGTCACATACCGTGAAAGTCAAGGATTCTCTCTGAGGGAATAAGTGTTCTCGTGCTACTGTCCTCCCAGGACATTTGTGAGCTTAGCAGCTTGGAATGTCAACAAGAAGGGTGGTTGGGGGCAGAGGCCTGTGAGAGGCTTCGTGGCCCACTCATTGATCAACGAGAGGAAAGGAGTCAAAGCTAGAAGCTGTTTGGAAAGACTGTACAGACGAACCACTTTGAATCAACATGCAAGGAAGATTTATCTTCCCCAGACATGAGACAAATTACAAGCAGGAATCCTGAGCGAGCAGATCTCCTGAATGCAACACTCTATAGCAAATGGGGCTGAAAATCTGTTCAATAAATGATGAGACCTGCGTTGTTTGTCTTTCAACACGCCCCACTACTCAACCTTCCAAACTGGAGAGATGCAATTGGTCATTTTATCCACAAGAATCTTCATGACCAAATCTGGGCCTGGATATTTCTACGCTGACTCATAGTTTACAAAAAAGAAAATAAAAAAGCAAGAAAGGAGTGAAGGAACAGTATGTAAGGGGCCCAGTTGGGGTTACTTAGTCTGCCATGATCTTTCCAAAGAGGGTAATTTTAGAAGCCAGCTTTTGGGTGGAAGTTCAATCCTCAGGGAAGGTTTTGAGCTTATCAGACCATGGAAGTCATCAGAAACCCTTGCCATAATGTGCCCAGGATACCCTCAGTTTTTAACATGCTTCAGAATGGTCTGAAAGAGCAGACTTAGGAAATCACAGGAACTCACTCTGCAGAGTCAGCAGTTGCTCCAGTCGGGAGAACAGAAGCCTTGGAGCCACCTATGACCTAAGCACCTTGGCCAGATGCGGGGCTGTAGGTATAGGCACAACCCTGATGGAACAAAGACATGGAGAATGAGGATGTCGGTTTGGCCTGTCTAGAGCAGCACTGTGCAACAGAAATCCAGTCCAAGCCATCTATGTGATTTCAATGTTTCTAGGAGCCTTTCAAACAGTAAAAAGAAACTGGGGGAAATAAATTTTAGTAATATATTTGACTTAACTCAATATTTACTTATCCCCATATCAACATGCAATCAATACAGAAATAATTAACAAGGTAGTTTGCATTCTTTTATTCATACTAAGTCTTAGAAATCTGATATATATTTTACACCACATGTCACTTACAACACACATGGCTATTGGCATATTGGTCAGTGCAAAGCTAAAGAAACCACATACAGATTCTAATCTCGCCATACCCTAACATATTAGGACATGACACGGTCTATCAATGGAGGGACTCCATCAACCTGACTTGGAAACAAGGTACAGTTAAATATAGCAACAGTAGGAGAGTTGGATCCCATCTCTGTGGTCAGCAAGTTGTGTGACCTTGGACAAGTCACTGATTCCTCTTTCCTCATCTGTCCATTGAGGCAGCAGTGCTAGCTGATCTCCTAAATATACTTCAACTCAAATTTCTAAGATCTCCAAGGTTGTGAAAGATATTGGCTGTGGTTATAAAGATATGTTCACAATTTTTTTTTGCTACTTGTTCCCACAAGAGGTGGAGCCTAATTCCCCATCCATTTATAATGAGTTGGACCTAGTGCCATGCTTCTAATGGATACAATATAGCAGAAGTTATAGGATGGCACTTCTGATATGAGATTATTAGTTGAATTTTCTCTCTCTCTCTCTCTCTTTCTTCTTATTCTGGAACAAGCCAGCTGCCATGCCTTCAGGGCATTCAGGCAGACTATGGAAAGGCCCCTATGGTGAGAGATCGAGGCCTGCCAACATCCATGTGAGTGAGCTTGGAAACAGATCATCCTCCAGTTGAGCCTTGAGGTACTGCAACCAAAGAGGACAGCTTGACTACACCTTCATGAAAGACCCAGAACCATAACTACCCTGGTAAGCTACTCCTGGATTTCAAACCTATAAAAAGTGTGAGATAAAATAAACAAACAAACATGTTGTTTTAAGCTGCTAAATCAGGAGGAAATTTGTTAAACAGCAATAGCTAGCACATATAATACTCCTGAAATATGAAGGACAAGCCAGCTGAACTAAAACACAGGTCGACTGTAAGCAGGACAGCATAAAGACATTCTTCCCAGCATGCA
>NW_006286587.1:3843515-3845644 GCF_000327345.1 Myotis davidii | reverse complement strand
CTCTCATCAAGTTTCTAACTCTCTATCTCTCTCCCTTCCTCTCTGTGAAAAATCAATAAAATATATTTAAAAAAATATATGGGTAGCTTTTAACCATTAAAAGTAAGTGAAGCCATCTCCCCCTAGCCACCCACCATGTAGTATGTAATAATAAAAACAATTTACAGAGATAAATTTGCTCCAAGTACATTATTTATAAGCAGATACCAAGGGCTAGGAATTCTTGACTTAATTCTTTGTTCTACTAAATGCTTCTACAGAGCCTTGCCCAGAAATTTCATTTATAACAGATAAACTTCAGTCACAGAATTTAGCCCAATTCAGCTCACAAAACCCTTCTAGAAACAGCTAGAGTCAGGACCATCTCATAGTCCTATACTGAAGATGCTATTCAGAAGTTTGCAGACTCTTGGATTCACTTACCCTGTCCATGTGGGGGGGTGGGGGATAATGCATGGCACCTTCTTACAACCCACATGGCTTAAACAACTGCAATTCCACCAATGGAAAACTACTTCTGATGCCCATTATGCTAATTTACCAGGCTCCTGATGTTCCCCCAAAAGAAAGAGCTCCAGGGCTTATAGTAGCACTTTTGAAGGCAGTGGTGTACTAGTTAACTGGATCTCAAACTTGTAGTATTCGCTGTTTTTCACTGAATAAATACTAACACCCTACTGACTTCAAGCTGTTAACATGAAGTCCTTGAATTCAAGTTAGAAAGTGATATACACAACTGCCTCTCATGAGCCAGTTCAAGCCAACCCCAGGACACGACTGAGTATGGTCTTACAATTTGAGTTTTCAAAATGCTGACCACCCAAATAAGCATCCAATGTTAATAAACAGCTTTACGTTAGTTATATCATGTTGCATAAAAATCACCCTAAAACTTAGCAGCTTAGAACAAAACACAGTTAATATCTCAGTTCCTGTGACTCAGGAATCTTGATATGACTCATCTGGAATTCCTTTGTTTCAGGGTCTCTTGAAAGGCAATGACCAGGTATTGGCTTCATTCATGGTCCCACTGGAAGGACTGACCAGGGAAGGATCCACCTCCAGACTCAGTCTTGAGGGTGTGGGACTCAGTTCCTATTAGTGGTTAAATAGAGGTTACTCACAGTTCCTTGCCATGTGGGTCTTTCCTGCTTCATCATCATAGCCAGCAAGGAAGAAAAGTGTGTGTGTGTGTGTGTGTGTGTGTGTGTGTGTGTGTGTGAGAGAGAGAGAGAGAGAGAGAGAGAGAAAACAGTGTTTTATAATCTAATCTCAAAGCCACATCCCATCACTTTTGACATTTTCCATTTGTTAGAAACAAGTCACATTGAAGGGGAGGGTTTTACACAGGTCATGAATACCAGGAGGTGGGAATCACTGGGAACTATTTTGAAAACAACATACCACAAGCTCCTAGAGCAGTAATTTTCAACCTTTTTTTATCTCATGGCACACATAAACTAATTACTAAAATTCTGTGGCACATAAAAATATATATTTTGCCAATCTGATAAAAATAATAGGTAAAATTTTGATTCATTCACACTGGACAGCTAATATTATGTTGGCTGTTGGCATTTTTTATTTGACAATCTAAGTGAAAAGATGTCAGTGCCCCTAACTAAATCATCAGGTATTAGGTTTTAAAAATTCTTATGGCACACTGGTTGATAATCACTGGGCTAGAGTACAGATAAAAATTAACTCCTAAGTATATGCCACATTGTCCATGCTAAAAGTATTTCAAATTAGAGTATAAGCAATACAAGCCAAGGCAATGCGAGTTGACTAATAACCCAGCAATACTTTTCCTTCTCCTTCTTGTCTCTATGGTATGAGAATTTGGAAAGGCACAGTTAGACATTACAACCTCATAGCACAAAAGCTCCAATTGGGCCAGTAAAATGCTAAAAACTTTTGAAGTTCTTTATTTTTCTCTATTTTATTTTAGATTTTATTTATTGATTTGAGAGAGAGAGAGTAAGGGAGGAAAAGAAAGAGAGAGAAACGTCAATTTGTTGTTCTACTTATTTCTGCACTCATTATTTGGTTCTTGCATGTGCCCTGACCAGGGATCAAACCTGGTGTATTGGGATGATGCTCTAACCAACTGAGCTACCAAGCCAGGC
>NW_006286587.1:3833614-3843431 GCF_000327345.1 Myotis davidii | reverse complement strand
GGGGAAATTCAGAAAGCAAAACCTCATTCATTCCTTGAACAAAGGAGCCCTTCTCACACCATATTGAAGCTATCTAAGGTAGCCAGGAAGATCCCCAAAGCATAGCCAGCCATTGTAGACTAGGACAATGGTTCTCAAAATGTGGTCCCCAAGCAAGCAGCTTAGCAGCAGTTGGGAACCTGTTAGAAATGCAAACTTTCTGGCTGAATCAGACCTGGATTGGTAACTCGGGGAGTGGGGCCCAGCAATACGTTTTATCAAGCATGTCAAGTGGTTGTGTTTGGTTCCTCTAGTTTGAGAACGACTGCATTAGAGCATCTTAGAGCTGAAATTTATCTTAGGGATCATATGCTCAAATCCCTCACTGTACAAATGAGGAAATTGGAGTGCCAAAAAGTGACACGACTGGTTAATGTCACCTAGATAATGAGCAGCCGCCTTCCTCAAGCAAAGGCATTTGAGTCCTGAGACTTCAAGCAGCCGAGGGGCTGGGCTCATTGTGAGCGCTGGGTTCCCGCCTAAACCCATTCCTTGGCTCCAAGTGTACCAAGCACCTCCGTCCAGTCATGCATGGCACGTCCTGCCAGGTCTGCAGGTGTGGTCTATGTACTCAGAAGTGCTGGCCTTCCTGCTGTTTAATGCCACATACCTGCCCCATTACCTGCAAAGGTGAGCTCAGACAGAGGCTGTGATCTCACACCTCCCTGGACTCATGCCAATGCTGAGGGGGGCTGGTACTGGGCTGCCAGGGCTGCCACCTTATTTACACAATTAACGTTTGGACAATAAACCTTAACCTCCCTGACGTACCCCACCCTGGAACACAGGATTGTGGTGAACAGCTCAGAATTTCTGGTGTATTTCAGGGATAGCCTTCTGAATCACCTCATGGAATGAACAGACTTGCCAAAGGCTCAGTCGGTGAACAGGTTGTAAATAGAATAACAAGAAGCCGTATTTATCATAGCAAAAGGTCCCTTAGTAAGTAAGAAAATAGACTGGGATTGTTAATCTCTTCCTTCTATATCCATGGGGGCTGGGGAGAGAGAGATGAGAAGGAAGCCCTCTAGAATTTTTCCAAGGTCACTGAATGGGACTAGAAAACAATAATATAACACTACTAGAAGCCCAGTGCACGACATTCATGCACTGTGGGGGTGAGGGGTCCCTTAGCCAGGCCTGCACCCTCTCGCATTCTGGGGCCCCTCGGAGGGATACCCAACGGCCAGCTTAGGCCTGATCCCTAGAGGCAGTTGGGCATCCCCCCAAGGGGTCCTTAGTGCTTCCATGGAGGCAGAGAGGCTCCCACCACTGCTGCTGCACTCGCCATGATCCCTGCTTCTGGCTGAGTGGTGCTCCCACTGTGGGAGCACACCAGGGGCAGCTCCTGCATTGAGTGTCTGCCCCCTGGTGATCAGTACGCATCATAGCTGTTCAGTCAATTTGCATATTAGGGTTTTATTATAGAGGATAGAACATGTCCTTAACTGAACTATTAAATATCTGTTAAGTTTTTTTTGAATCTCCGTTGTCAATTTTCAAACATATTTAGAAAGATGATCATGAGAGACAGAGGGAAGTGGGTAACGGGTTATTCTGAGTCTAGAGCTAGTGTTACAAGGAAACGGAGAATTTAGGTGATGTAGGAGTGATCTCAGAATTCATAAGTTCCAAATGCAATGTGGAGGTCTGCTTTGAACAGTGCTTCTTAACATGGGCCAGGTGAGAGTTCATGTTTCTGGACCTCTCAAAAATTTTTAAAAATGCAAATGTCCCCTCTCTGCATATAGAATCAACCAACCTCTTGGGCCTGGAAATGAGGAGGGTCCACTTTTCAGGTTATTCTGACATATAGTGCCATATAGTCTCAACCCCACCCCTCCACCAACTCCCCTCCAACCCCAGTAAGGGTACAAAACTAGTGAATATATAATTCATAAAAAGTCTAAAAATCCACAATACTAGATATTGTTCCTGAAAGAGAGGAGCCAAATTTTAAGCACCTTTTAATTCTTACACCCTAAAGCAGAAGTTTAAAACTAGTGGCCTCATGATATTTCTAGCCTACAGTCACAGACATGCTTTCTACAGATATATATATATAACATCTAACTCATTTTTAAAATAAAATATCTAATTAGTTACCGCAGCAGGTTACATTTTTCAAAGATGATGGCAACCCTGATTTCTGGCCCACGCACTCTTCTAGAATATAACCTGATCACTGTCCCATCCAGAGGCAGAGCCTTGAACCTGGCAGCTTGTGATGCTTTGACACATACAGTACAGCTGCCATGACACTGCATGGCTTCTAAGACTGGGTCATAAAGGGCCATGCAGCTTTCTTCTTTTTGGAGGGAACACTGGTGTGGTGCCTGAAGCTCTGAACCACCATGGAAGAAGTTCCACTCCCCTGAGGCTGCCATGATGTGAGGACGTTGGGGAACATGGGGAAGCCATGTATAGTTCCTACACCTGGAAATCCTAGTCATTGAATCTTCCAGCCCAGGTATTAGACATACAAGTAAATAAGCCTCCAGACGACTCCAGCCCCCAGCCTTTGAGCTTCTCTAAACCGAGGCTTTAGACATGGTAGAGCAGACACAAGACATCCCGCCCCTTCCCTCCCTGCCAGTTCGCCTGTGATTTCCAACCCAAGGGAACCCAAAAAGATGCTAAAATAGTTGTTTTTAAGTAGATACGTTTAAACTTGACTAACTAGGCAGACATTATAACTAGAACAGTTTCATAAAGAGATTTCCCATAAACGTTCAGAGTTCCTTGAAACGTTGGAAGGGATGGCAGATGGAGCCCCTGTGTCTCCAAAACAAGAAGCCAGGGAGCCAACCTCGTGGCTGGGAGACGGGAAACTACTCGAAGCTCATGAAGGTACTCTCCAGTTTTGCTCAGTTGCCATCTCTGAGACAGTACGCTGAGGTTTGATGGCATAAGTTGTTACACTCAGCCTGATGTTTTCCTTACGCAGCAGAACTTTGTCCTTCAAAGTGGGGACATAGAAGACAGAGCGAGCCCCGAATCTTTGCTATCAGCACCTTCTGGCCTGACTCCTCTATGTGCTCTGAGTTTGCAACCCCTGCCCTGTATATAATAAGCACATAATAAATATTTGTTGAATTTCGAAATCATCCATCTGGCTTCTTGCTAATTTTATATTTACCTGTGGTTGCTGCTGATAAAAATTTCTTTTCCCATAGGTTTAATGGCACGTAAGACATCGTTTTCCCTCGCTTCTTTCCTTCTTTCCTTCCTCCCTCCCTTCTTTCTTTCTCCCCTTTCCTCCTTCCTTCCTCCCTTCCTTCCTCCCTTCCTTCCTTCCTTCCTTCCTTCCTTCTTCCCTTCCTACCTCCCTTTCTTCTTTCCTTCCTTCTTTCCTTCCTTCCCTCCCTCCACACTTTCACAACTGTATCCCTGTTTCTATATCATACCATTCATTGTTCACTGCCTGGTCATATATTTGCTGCTCAGAATAAAGAATAAAATAATAGTTTTCAATCAGGAAAAGGCTTGGACCTTAGCAGAAATACTATTTTTTTTTCCAAGGAGCACCTGCCTTGGAAGCATTTAGGAAGTTGCTTAAAATACAGACACCAAGGCCCCTCCCAGACCCAGCAAGCCGATGTATGGTTCCAGTTAAAAAATCTGGAACCTCAGTGTGCTTCACATGATTTTGGTGCACCCTGTGGCTTTAAAAATCTGCCCAGCCTTTTTCAAGTGGCTAACTAAGGAAGATAGGATCTGGCCATCAAACCTGGGATTGCAAGACAGGTCTGCTGTGACCAGGGTGGTGGTTCCAGGCACACTGCATGAAGGCCGAGAGGGTGCAGAGGTTGCACTGGGGGCCATGGTGAAAGAGAGGTAGCAGCACAATGAGAAGTTAGGGCCGGAACCTGCAATTGCACAGGAACTAGGAGATGAGCTGAACAAGGTGGCCTTAAGCAGGGCTCCTTGTTGTGGGGCGTATATGAACCCGGACAGGGAGAAAATTCCGCTTTGCTGGTGCTAATCTCTGAATGAAACGTGGCACTTCATTTGATTCTGAATGTAGGCAACAAGCCACAGTGGCACTGGCAGGATCCACAACTTTTTTCCTAAAAGAGATCGCAGATATTTTTATATCACAGAGATGTCTTACGATGCCATTTTCACTCATCATGTCTTCAAAATTATGATAGTTTCTAGGTCCCTGCTTCATTGTGCTATTTAATAGACTATTACAAAACACATCTATTATTATATCACATTAAATTTTCTGATACATAATTGGTTTCCTTTGTAATTCTAAATATTGTATTTTACGGATTTAAGACATTCCTCAGGCTTCAGCAGATTGTCAGAGATCCATGTACCAGAAGCCTTGGATTAAAGAACCGCTAAACTGTGGAGAAGCCAGTCTGGTCTTTACAAGTCTACTATGCAGACTCAGGCGATCACCTTCCACCTGTGCAGTGGTTCTCAACCTTCTGGCCCTTTAAATACAGTTCCTCATATTGTGACCCAACCATAAAATTATTTCCGTTGCTATTTCATAACTGTAATGTTGCTACTGTTATGAATCATAATGTAAATATCTGATATGCAGGATGGTCTTAGGCAACCCCTGTGAAAGGGTCGTTCGACTGCCAAAGGGGTCGCGACCCACAAGTTGAGAACCACTGCACCTGGTCCTCTCCCCAGGGGGAGCAGGGCCTCCCAGGCACACTCCACAGACAGCCCATTCCTCCTGGGTGCCTGCTGGCATGGACTACAGCTTGTCCACTGTGTCCACTGCTCAGCCAGGCAGAACCCACAGTGCCAGGGTGGCTCGGGGCATGTGAGGCTGCGGGACCCTCTTCTTTTGGAGACCGGGCTGTCTCGAGCCTCACACCTGCACGTCGCCAGGCATGCAGCCTGCCTCTGAGGTCACTGAGCCAGCTATCCCATTTAGGCAGCCTTGGAAGGGGCACTTTTCCACAGGCTAGAATGAGACAGCCACACTTGCTGACAAGGTCTGAGAAGGACAGGAATGACACATGAAAAACAGCAATCCTCTGTGACAGGCTGATGGGCCAGTACTGGATGAAGTCATTTATTTATCTTCACACAAAAAACTGCAAAGTCAGGGTTTTTCCCAATGACCCTGCTAAAATCTCCCTTTTCCACATGAAGAAAAAGAGGCTCTGCAAGACCATCACTGTATAATATTGATGGCTATTATTACTAACAGTATTAATTATTAACTATGGATTGTAAGTATTAATTTAGATTCTGATTTTAACATCAATACTACTTACTATATCAATTATAATCATTAATTATAAATCCTATATAATAAAAGGATAATATGCAAATCGACCAAATGGCAGAACGACCGGTTGCTATGGCGCACACTGACCACCAGGGGGCAGATTACTCAACACAGGAGCTGCCCCCTGGTGGTCAGTGTGCTCCCAGAGGGGGAGCACCGCTCAGCCAAAAGCTGGGCTCACAGCTGGCAAGCACAGCAGCAGTCCACGGCAGCGCTAAGGATGTCTGACTGCAGCTTAGGCCCGCTCCCCGCAGTAAGTGGGCCTAAGCCAGCAGTTGGACATCCCCCAAGGACTTTTGGACTTCCATGGGCACAGGCTGGGCTGAGGGACCCCACCCCCACCCCCCGAGTGCACGAATGTTGTACACCAGGCCTCTAGTAATATTAGTAATAGCTAATCATATTTTTACTTTTATTGAGATATAATTGAGCTATAGCACTGTATAAGCTTAAAGTATACAGCATAATGATGATTTACATATATTATGAAATGATTACCACAATAATTGACTTAACATCTATCACCTCACATAGTTACAAATAAAAAAAGAACACTTTTTTTTTTCTTTGTGATGAGAAAGAACTTTTAGGACTTGCTTTCTTAGCAACTTTCAAGTATACCATACAGCAGTGTTAACTATAGTTATTATATCATACATTGTATCCCCAGTACTTACTTATCTTATGCTGGAAGTTTATCCACCTTCATCCAATTCCCCCTACCCTCTGCCTCTGGTAACCACAAAGCTGATCTCTTTTTCTATTAGTTTGATTTTTCTTCCTTGTGTTTTAGATCCCACATATATGTGAAATTATACAATATGTCTTTCTCTTCCTGACTTATTTCATGCAGCCCTCAAGGTCCATCCGTGTTGTTGCCCATGGCAGGATTAATAATAATAGTGCATCCTGCCATGTATCTGACTATGGACAGTACACTGTACTTTTATTTTCACAAATAATCTTTGCACGGCCCTCTAGGATGGATACTATTAGTATGGCTGTTTTGTAGATGAAGAAATCAGAGGCTAAAGAACTTGCCTAAGGTCCCACAGCAAGCCACCAGTTGTTATTTCCTCAGATGCTTGTAATTGGAACCCAGGCTTCTATAAAAGAAACTCCACATTCTCTCCCTTTCTATCAGGGCTTCTGATTCCCACTCTATCATTTATTATAATGCCCCTCCAGTCCTACATAGTCTAGGCGAGGTGGTATTACGGAACCTTCCAGGGAAAGGGAGGGGTGGTGATTTCAACATCTCAGACGTACAGAGCCATTGGGACCATTTCTTCAGGTCAGAATCTGCAGACATCCTCCCACTATCCCCCACGTCTCCTGCAACTTGAGTCAGCAACTGAGTAAATGCCACAAAGACGGTCCCAGGAGGTGTGGTGTGACCAGGAATAAACACAGGCAGGGAACATTTGAACCAAAACGCACTGCAACTTGACAACCAGGACATGCCAGGACACGTCAGCTCATGGCTCATAAAGGTTGCAACTTTTATTGTGAACATTCAGTCACTTGGTTAAAATAATAATAATAATAATAAAAATACTCGCTGATACTTTTGGGGTTCTCTGGTACTTGGGGGGTCTAGCGCTTTGCAAGCCCTACTGTAGAGAAAGCGCTGTGAAACTACAGGCTAGAGAGCATTTTCTTGCCTTTGAAGGGAGGAGATGCAGGGTAGGGTTAAGGGATGGAATTTCCCTGGCTCATTCCATGACGCCAAGACCAAGGTTAGAAATGAACTGAACCACCTTGTAAAAAGCATTATATATAAAGTCATCTGTTTACCTCGGCTGCTGCTGTCACAGCCCCGTGTTCCTATCAAGGGTTTAAAGCAAACACGGTAAGCGGCTAAAAGAACAACATCATTCCTGATTCTGTCCTAAAACCCGATTCCCTTACAAAATAGGCTTATGAACTTAAAATTATGGGAGGGGAGGAGAGTGGGGAAAGACAAGAACCCTTTTATTTAGCATCTTATTCACAATGAAAATTGGCACAGAAGCCAACCACATACATTAACATAGCTTGGGCAAGTTTAAAGCTTATGAATACATTTCTGTGGAAAATGTGAATATGGAAAATCCCCTCTCTTATTTTGCCCTTTCCAAAAAAGCAATGAGTTCTGGTCTCCATGCATACCCGTAACCTCACTTAGGAACCTGGAAATGCTAAGTGGGACTCAACTGGGGGAGTTCAGGTCTGAAAGGACCTGAGGGTCTCCTACCTCGAAAACCAAAGGAGAGAAAGGGAGGAGGCTGGGACTCACAAGTCAAATTTCATCATAAATTGCAGAGGGGAAACCCAGGTAGAACAGCCTGAGGTTCTCAGCATCCCTCTGGGGATACAGGTGTCTGGTGGAGAATATTAAGTGTAATTAGAGGAACAGAGGCAGAGAGATCTGTTTCCAATCTTGCTCAAAATACACCAATTAAAATGGGGAGTTCTAGTTAAAAGAATTGTAAGAGTTGTACAGAGTACTAACCAGGAGTCTGGAACAGTGACCCTGTACTGAGTTTTATTCATAGAGTTTTTTCTTAAGGGCCCTTTAAGTATTTAAAAACACAAATTAATTCACCCTCCTAAAAACTGCCTTGAGTATTATGCTAAGTAAAACAAGCCAGGCAGAGAAAGACAAGTATCACATGATCTCACTCATATGTGGAATCTAATGAACAAAATAGATCCAGAGACACAGAAGCATGAGGGAAGGCAGGGGTCGGCAGAGGGAAGGCAGGGGTCGATGGGGTGGGTGGGGAGAGATTAATCAGGAATTTACATGCATAGAACCCATGGACACAGACAAGAGTGTGGTAAAGGCCTGAGGTGCGGGAGGAGAGCGTGTGAGGTGGAGGGCGCCAATGGGGGCGGGGAGGGGAAGGGACATCTGTAATGCCTTCAACAATAAAGATAAATTTTTTAAAAAACTTTAAAATAAATTTTTAAAAAATAACTGCCTTGAGAATAGAGGCTTCTACTGATATTTCTTTCTGTTTTAGTTATTTCACAGGCACTAGTGGGTACATTGCCTGACAGTTCCCCTGGAGAATAAAAGATTCAACTATTGTTTCATAGGCAGGGGAAATACTTAGCGATAAACAGGCTAAGACAATTATCCATAACTATAGTGCACCATCTATCTTCATATATCTGTGTGCCATCCATCCATGCATCCATCCTTCCATCCATCCAACACTTATTGAGAGCCCTAAGGGTACTCGCCTATGCACATGCAAAGTTCTATTAGGAGTCCCAGGGAAATGTAAGCCATGAAACTCCTCTTCATTGTAGAGTAGAGCAGTGCAGGCCCTGGTGGAGGAGACAGAGCTTACAAAGGCTGTGAAGTGAGAACATTAATTTATACACTAAGTGAAACTTTAAGTAACTATATAAGCAACCATTTTGTTAGGAATGATCAAATAAGGACAGTCAAAAATCAGAAAACTGACATAGGAAGCACTCAGCAGGTAATTACTAGGTACCTACTTGCCACCAACTCTGTGACCTTGGGAACACATAAGCCCTATGTTCTCAGGGGTCCCCATCCGGCTGTGAAAGCAGAAATGAAACAAGTACCCATCTTGGGGTAAATGTTGCAGGCTGTCAGAGCACATGACTGGTCTCCAGGCTCAGGGAGGAAGCTGCTGGTACAAAGGCCCTGTGGTAGGAACTGGCTTCTGAAGAAATGTCCAGATGCCAGTGTGGCTGGAGAGAAAGGGGTGTGGGCGATGATATTATGCAAGGAAGATTGGTATGTAGAGAATGGAAGGTGGTTCTTTTCAGTTCACCCAAGGTCACCCAAGGCCTTGTAGGCTGTGCTGACAGCAATGTCAAGTCCTTACAGTTTAATCCTGGGAAGACACTAGCATGTCTGCATTTTAAATCATGCTCTGGCTTCTGAGAGTAGAATGGCCCACGGTGGAAACGGTGGAGGTACAGAGACCACTGGGGCAGTCATTGAGGCAAGATTGCAGTGGCCTATGAATTAGGGCCTTTCAGGTAGAGAAGGAAAGAAGGAGAGGTGGGCTTAAACGCTGTGTAGAGGAAGAAGCACTGCAGGAGAGAAGGAAATCAGAACCTCTCCTCCGGAGCACAAGAATGGGAAAGGAAGGAATGTCTCCTTCTGAGTGACTAATGGAGGCACGGTGGGTGCTGCCGGGGTCAGGGTGAGAGCCTGGCAGAGGGCAGGCTTCGTGCTCCGGGAGGCTCATGCAGCAGACCAGGTGGTGTGGGTGAGCTGTTCTGGAGACCCGCTCCCCACCCAACTTAGTTATGTAGAGAGAAGATTTGATTTGAAACAGCTTCTAGGACATCAGGTATGTCATCACTCATTCTCATCTTTCCTGTAGGCTAGATTTTTCCAGTTTTTTTTTTGTTTGTTTTTTTTTTGCATGGTGATGTTTCTAGGCCAGAAATTCAGAAATGGAGGAAGAAAATGGTAAGTTTTTTTATATTTTTCAATTATAGTTTCTCAGCTACATTTAGCATAGAAATGAACTCATG
>NW_006286587.1:3824963-3832098 GCF_000327345.1 Myotis davidii | reverse complement strand
ACTACTAGTACAAAGGCCCTGTGGTAGGAACTGGCTTCTGAAGAAATGTCCAGATGCCAGTGTGGCTGGAGAGAAAGGGGTGTGGGCGATGATATTATGCAAGGAAGATTGGTATGTAGAGAATGGAAGGTGGTTCTTTTCAGTTCACCCAAGGTCACCCAAGGCCTTGTAGGCTGTGCTGACAGCAATGTCAAGTCCTTACAGTTTAATCCTGGGAAGACACTAGCATGTCTGCATTTTAAATCATGCTCTGGCTTCTGAGAGTAGAATGGCCCACGGTGGAAACGGTGGAGGTACAGAGACCACTGGGGCAGTCATTGAGGCAAGATTGCAGTGGCCTATGAATTAGGGCCTTTCAGGTAGAGAAGGAAAGAAGGAGAGGTGGGCTTAAACGCTGTGTAGAGGAAGAAGCACTGCAGGAGAGAAGGAAATCAGAACCTCTCCTCCGGAATCAGAACTTCTCCTCCGGAGCACAAGAATGGGAAAGGAAGGAATGTCTCCTTCTGAGTGACTAATGGAGGCACGGTGGGTGCTGCCGGGGTCAGGGTGAGAGCCTGGCAGAGGGCAGGCTTCGTGCTCCGGGAGGCTCATGCAGCAGACCAGGTGGTGTGGGTGAGCTGTTCTGGAGACCCGCTCCCCACCCAACTTAGTTATGTAGAGAGAAGATTTGATTGGAAACAGCTTCTAGAATATCAGGTATGTCATCACTCATTCTCATCTTTCCTGTAGGCTAGATTTTTCCAGTTTTTTCTGCCTGGTGATGTTTCTAGGCCAGAAATTCAGAAATGGAGGAAGAAAATGGTAAGTTTTTTTTATATTTTTCAATTATAGTTTCTCAGCTACATTTAGCAGTCATAGAAATGAATTCATGTTAAAATATTACATTTCAAAATGAATATCAAAATTATTTTCAACTTAATTTTTAGGCATCACAAAATAAGAGTTCTGGGGGCCTGAAATCATAGTGTTGTTTCCTGTGGCCCAAACTATGTCTTACCTTTTCAGAGACTGTAAGCTTTCCCTTGCGTGCACTGGGGAATATGCTGTGACAGCCACCACTGCCCACACTTGAGGTGTCACTCTGCCTGCAGGTTACCCATCACTGCATTTAGAGCAGTAATTCAGCAATTGCCTTGGACTTTGTGTTAATGAGCTTCATAAATTACTAATCAGAGTTCTTTACATGATTAGGAAATTGGGTCTGGATATCACACCATATCTATTTATCACAACACTACCCAATTTAGTGAATTAACTTGGCTAACCTTTTTTTTTCAAGTAGAGCAAAAGTCATTTTGTCAATCTGAGATTCAAAGGATAACTTGAACCACCACTACCAGTAGCAAAATGGAGCAAGATTGCTAAAAGTAAATAATGATAACAGTAAGTTTATATATCTCATAAACACCACCAAATACCCTAGGTTGCTTTGGGGGGAAGGGGCAGGAAGGAGTGAGAGAGAGGGTGTTATGGAAGGAAGATAGGTATGCAGAGAATAAAAGGTGATTCTTTTTAGTTTTCAAAACCAGTTCATCTTTTTAATGAGTCAGATCCCTATGTCTACGCCAAGTTCTTCCAGGTCCCCATTGGCCTCAGTTTTGGGAATCCTTGATGTGACTCATGGGTCACGATCCTGGAGACAGAGCCCTATATTTCTCCAAAAACAATTTAGGTCCTCCACCTGTGATGCGATGATGCAACTCCATATAAACCAGTGGGAGCTTTTATGGATTGACTAATAGATTAACACCCTGTGATCCAGGGTTGCCTGCGCTTTTTTAAGGCTGGGTCATATAAATTGTGTCTCGGGCAGAGGTTTCAGTGTCTTCCAAGACGATGTGGTAGAATGGGACAGCAAATAGATGATGAATATGCATGACTGTGCAACTCAACCATTTTTTTGTTGTTGGAAAAAGATCAATTTCTGCGCATTTATGTTGGCTCTTAACTGTATGCCATCATCTGCAAGAACTATTCCTAGATCCCAGGATAGAAACTAAAAATTATAATACCTGAACTTCATAACTTGTGAAGACAATGACATTTGGCTTCATTTGAAAGAATGAAAGAAATCCCTATTTATTTTTCCCCCTAACACTTAGATTTAGCTTTGCAAATTTTGTTGCCCAGAAATCCTACAGACAACAAGAACCACGTTTTGCCATCTGAGTAAGTTCCTCCAGAGGCCAACCAATATCACTCAGCATTATGAAGACAGATAAGAAAATACCATTTGTGAAAAAACAAACAAACAAAAAAACCAGGAACAAAATCCTTTTTAAGAGAAAACTCTTTTTTTGATTCAGTGTAACTGTTACTAAATGGGTATGGTTTTTAAACTAACCCTAGATGGCAAATGTATGTGTACCATAATCAATTAGTTGCTGCCAGAAGCACTGGGTTGAAAAAGATACTGGATCTGAGGAGAAATGATCAGATGGATTAGCAATATCTGTCATTGGCTCAGAATTGAAGATCAGTGGTTTTAGTTTCATCTATTTGCCATCCACACCCTATCTCCCAAGCAGAATATTAAGAATTATTTTACTAAAAATATTATGGAACAGAATATTGATAACATATCATCTATCCCCATTGCCATAAGTATTCCATCTTTCCTCATTCAAAACAGCTCTATTACCAAAAATCTGAGAGGCTAACCAGGGAAGAACATCTTGATACCAGATATCTGAGTTCTCTCACCCTCCCTTGGGCTTTGACATTCAAATGTGACTTCCAATGTTTATTCTTCAGACAAAGCTTTCCTGAGCTTTGAATTATACATATATTTTTAAATATTTATTTTTAAAACTGAGGATTCCAAACCACAGATTAAAAATAAGTACTGTTATATAAAGTCTAACCAGTATTCTTACACCTGAAACTTAAAAAATATTGAATGTCAACTGTAATTGAAGGAATAATATTTAAAAAAAAAACAAAAAAAGTACTTCAAAAAATATTTATTGTTGATGGTATATTACATATGTCCCCTTTTTCCCCCATTGACCTCTTTTAACCCACCCTCACCCCTGTCCCAGGTCTCCCCACCCTAATGTCTGTGTCCGTGGGTTATGCATATATGCATACAAGTTCTTTGGGGTTTTTTTTAATTGTTTATTATGCATCCTCATCTCAAACATGGAAAACTCAAGAAAAAGAATTCTTATTCTAAAAAGATTCTTCTTTGCACACTTTTTTATTCCATTAATGGCATCATTATGAATCCAGGCTAGAGTGTTAAAACCATTCCTCTTTTTCTTTCAACCAACAACTCCATATAATCGGCCACCAAATCTTTTCAATTTTAACACCTGATATATATAATTGAACATCATTTCTTTGGGTATTATATTTTTATAGTTGCATAACACATTACCAAAAAAAATGTAACAGCTTAAAAATAACACAATTTATTATCTAATGATGTTCTTGGTAAGAAGTCTGGGGACAGGTTAGCTGAGTCTTCAGATCAGAGTCTCACTGGCTGCATTCTCATCTCAAGGCTCTGGGAAAGTATCTGCTTCCAAGCTATTTCAGGTTGTTGGCAGATTCCAGTTCCTTGCAGTTGTAGGACTGAGATCCCATTTCCCTGCTGGTAGTCATCTGGTAGCTGCTCTCAGCTCTTAGAGGCCCACCCACATCCCATGTTGCATGGCCCCTCCATCTTCAATGTTATCAATAAAGAGTGACCCTGATATCAAACTAGAGGCCCAGCACATAAAATTCCTGCATGGGTAGGGTCCCTAGGTCTGACCTGTGATCAGGGTAGATCTTCCCAGGCTGCCCACAGCTGGACCCACCCCCTGCCACTGATGCCAGTTGCCCTCTCTGTGTGGGGCAACTGGCGGGGTGATCAGGGCCACACTCGCTCACACCTGCCTTGACCTGGCACCACCCGCATCCACCAACACTCACCCCCGGTTCCCTATTCCCCTTGGGCAATCGGAGCCTGCCAGCCAGGGGGAGGGACCAAGAGGTTGCCCAGCAGGCCCTGCCTGATCAGGGCCTGTGGGCTGGGAGCAGCTCCTGCATTGTGCATCTGCCCCTGGTGGTCAGTGCGCATCATAGTGACTGGTCATTCTGCCATTCGGTTGATTTGCATATTACGCTTTTAAATATATAGACTAGAGACCTGATGCATGAAATTCATGCAAGAGTAGGCCTCCTTTCCCCCAGCCGCCAGCACTGGCTTCCCTCTAGCTCCCGGGACCCAGGCTTCCCTCTGGCTGCTGGCAGGCACCAGGAACCCAGACTTCCCTCGCAGCCCCAGCTTCATCTGGAAGGTTGTCCAGTAGGACGTCTGGTTTAATTAGCATATTATGCTTTTATTATTATAGATTACTCTTATACTGAATCTCTTTTATCAGGAAGACTCAAGTCCCTCTTTGAAACCCATCTGATTAGTTTAAGCTCACACAAGATAATCTCTCTTTCTTTAAAGTCAACTAATTTGAACCTTAATTATTTCTGCAAAACCCCTTCACAGCAGCACCAAGACAAAAGCTCGGATAAATAACTGGGGGAAGGTGTGCTGAAAAGATTATGGGGGAATTCCATGGTCACTGTTTTACCTGAGGCCCTGACAATCTCCATATAGACCTTTACAATTACAATCTTACAGTCTTAAACTGGATTCTCCCAAAAGCAGAACTTGGGCTGATAATGAAAGGATGGGCAGTCTGTTGACAAGAGCCCAGGAAATACTCATGGGGAAGCAAGGGCATGAAACAGAAAAGGGGGAAAGCCAATACAGGGTATTTTAGTGACTATGTTATTGTGAACAACTATAACTCATTTAGGCTAAGGTAGGTGAGAAAGTTGGGGTTTTCATATTCTAACTCCCACCATTATTGCTTGAGAGATGCTCCTACCTGCTACATAAACACTCTGAAAATGTCTTTTCTTGTCTAATAAATAGAACACAGATTTGATCCTGCACTTCTCTTCCTAAAACACTCCTATCTGTTCATACAATCAGCAAACATATATTGAGCACCTATGGATTCAATAATGAAAAGACAGCCATGTTTGAAGTTTATAATTGAAATGGGTCAAAAATAAAAGTAAAAATTACTTAGCAGAGTGCACAGGTCCTTCAAAATCTGATGTGAACATATTTTGGCAGCATTTTTGCTCACTTTCTCCATTAAAATCATCCTCTATTCAGCTCATCCAAAAGTCTCAGTGATCTTTAAAAATGTGCTCCTTTATTAATTTTGTTCAACCAAAAATATTTTTTCCATCTCCCCTTCTATGGAAATTCCTATCAAATACCTGTTTCAAAATCTGCTTCTTCAGTGTACCATCCTGACACCTCTGCCTCAAAAGCACTTATCACTCATGTGGACTGCATGTATCTTTAAGCCTGCTGCATAGGAGGTCTTTCTGGAATAAATACATTCAAAAATCATGGAAAGAATACCACAATATTATACTGTATTCTTATTGATATAAAGAATTGTTTTAATATTTCTTTTTTGTTTTAGATTACCATATATCATTATATGATTATAGGTATGTATTGATATAGATAGACAGATAGATAGATAGATAGACAGGAATAAGTAGAGATATATATCTGTAAATAGCAATACATAAATATATAGATAAGACAAAATAGTAACTATTAAATATTTTCAGTTTTTTAAATATTTTATTTTTTAATTACAGTTGATATATGATATTAGTTCCAGGTGTACACCTCAGTGATTACACATTATATAAATTACTAACTGATCATCCCAATAAATCTCAAACCCACCTGGCACCGCACATAGTTATTAGAATATTATTGACTATATTCCCTATGCTGTACTTTACATCCCCATGACTATTCTGTAACCACCAATTTGTACTTCTTAATCCCTTCACCTTTTTCACCCATTCCCCCAACCCTGCTCCTATCTGGAAACCAACAAAATGTACTATGAATCTATGAGTCTGTTTCTGTTCTGCTTATTCATTTATTTTGTTGTTTTTTCTATTCAATTATTGATATATATGTATTTGTTACCATTTTATTGTTCATATTCTTAATATTTTTCTTCTTCATAAAGAAGATACCAGAAGCTTGGGCTCGGGGCCTTGTGTGGGGCTGGAACCCCTCACTCCTTAGGGGAAACCTCTGTGTCCTCAGGCTGATCCTCTATCCACTGAGCCAAATGGGCTAGGGCTAATTAGTTGGTAATTTTGATGTGGTTGTGGGAGGACCGAGTACTATATTTACCTGTGCCACCATCTTGGCTGGAAGCCTCAATTGATTTTTTATATTCTGTGATTCAACACAAGAGTCTTGGGGCTTTTTGTGTGTTTGTTTATTTTAGTGCTATTGAGATAGAATTGACAAATAAAAATTGTATGTATTTAGGGTGTACAGCTTGATGCTTTGATATACATATACAATGCGGAATGACCACCACACTGTATATTAGATTTCCAGAAATTATTCATTTTGCATAACTGAAAATTTGTACCCTTTGACCAACATCTCCCTATTTCCCCCACCCCCTACGTAGATTGACCCATCTTGTCACAAATAGCAGGATTTCCTTCTTTTTTTAAGGCTGCATAATCCATTGTAAACCATACCTTTTTATCCATTATTTCTGATGAACACTTGGGTTGTTTCCATATCTTGGCTATTATGAATAATACTGCACTGAACATAAGAGTGAAGATATCTCATTGAGACAATGATTTCAATTCCTTTGAAAATGTGTCCAGAAAAGGGGTCACTAGATTATATGATAGTTCTATTTTTAATATTTTGAGGAATCTCCCTAATGTTCTCCATAATGACTGTACCAATTTACATTCCCAACAACAGTGTACAAATGTTCCCTTTCCTGTACATCTTCACCAACATGTGTTATCTCTTGCCTTTTTAATAAAAGACATCCTAACAAGTGTGAGGTAATATCTCATTGTGATTTTGTTTTGTATTTCTTTGATGATTAGTGATGTGAGCACCTTTTCATACATCTATTGGTCTTTTCTATGTCTTTTTTTTTTTTGAGAAATAACTCTAGTTCTTTATTATTTTTAAAGCATATTATTTGCGGATTTTCGTTTGTTTGCTATTGAGTTCTTCGGGTTCCTTATTTATTGCATTTTTAATACTAACCCCTTATCA
>NW_006286587.1:3805840-3806132 GCF_000327345.1 Myotis davidii | reverse complement strand
TCTATTCAATTATTGATATATATGTATTTGTTACCATTTTATTGTTCATATTCTTAATATTTTTCTTCTTCATAAAGAAGATACCAGAAGCTTGGGCTCGGGGCCTTGTGTGGGGCTGGAACCCCTCACTCCTTAGGGGAAACCTCTGTAGCTGAGATATCCTTCCCAATTTTTATCCATCACGCTTAGGTGTGGGACCAGCCAGTTCCGTGATGTGGCTCCTACCAGTTGTGATGTGCTTCTTCTTTAGTGGTAGTACTTCTGTTCAGCTAGATTTTAGCCAGTTCTAAAT